>NW_027307706.1:0-59317 GCF_964275005.1 Diadema setosum | reverse complement strand
CAACTGCTGGCAATTACTGGCAGCAACATCAGGAGAATGACATAACGATTAAATGCGAGCAGGGAGGTGTTTCTCTTCCCACCTCCCTGATGAGAGCGAGCTTGAAAATTTTGACATCTTACAGTACAAAAACTGCCGTTTGTAGCTATATTTTTTTCGCTTTGAAAAATAAGGGGGCGCACGGGCGCAACTGCTGGCAATTACCCGGCAGCAACATCAGGAGAATGGCATGACGATTTAATGCGAGTGAGCGAAGCGAGTGAGCTTGAAATTTGACATTTTACAGTCCAAAAACTGTCGTTTGTATAGCTGTACACCGGGCGCAACTGCTGGCAATTACTGGCAGCAACAAATATTTCGTAAACACATTTATGATGTAATCTGGGGAAATTTCAATCCCAAAAGTGTATACTATTTTTTAGGGGGGGGGGGATCCTCCGTTAATTGAAAGTATCTAGATATCTCCAGTGGCGTATCTAGGGAAAACGGCGCCCGGGGCAAGCTCGAAAATTGCGCCCCTTATTTCTGAAAAAGTGTTCAACCCCAACCCCATCCCGGTAGGGATTTTAAACAAAGTCCACATGATATGCTTTTTCAAGCGCTTAAAAGGTGTCTTTTGAGGGTGATTTAAATGTAATGAATTTTGATAAATTTTGGCGAGCGCGCGCAGCGTGCGAGCCGAAATTTTTGTATTTCAGCTTAGAAAACATGGAATTCTTGTCATTTTCTGCTTATCCAATTTTACAATTCTAATCAAGATATAGCTATATATATAAGTTATAGTTAACGATTTATACCTACAAACTGAGGACTTGAAAAAATACTCTAAATTTGATGGTACGAGCGAGTGAGCCGAAATTTGTATATTTCCACGTCATCATTACGTTTTATTCTTATCTTGTTTGATTTGTTTTTTTGCGCCCCCCCCCATGTTCGAAACCGTTGGCGCCTTCTTTTGATCCAATTGGCGATCGCTTCAAAGCAAAAGAAATTGCAGTCGCTGCTCCGTGAAACATATTGCCTGCACTGGCGTAGCCGGGGGGGGGGGGGGGTGGGGGCGATGGGGGTGGTCGCCCCCCCCCCCCCCCTAAGATTTGGACCGGGGATTTGGGAGGCGAAAAAAAAAATGCGTGTATGTTGTATGCATGCACATGAAGCGGGTCTCCTTTGCAACCTCTCATCAAATAAGATATTTCTTTTGAATATTTCACTCAAAGTGTGCACCAGATCGTTGAATTTCAATTCAAAATATGCAAAATCTCTCCCCCTCTGTGCCTCTTTCCCTAGCTTAGTACACTTTTTAGATTTACAAAAAAAAAAAAAAAATATGAATAATTCTGAGTGCACAAGACTTATCACTTATATTCCGAAAACTCAAGGTTCCCTCATGTATAAGGGGAATTTCCCCTTTTAATCGACCCTTTCCTTTTTTTTTTTTTTTTTTTTTTTTTTTTTTTTTTGGTGATTTCCCAAATGTTGATTCCATCAAATATGCGTATAAGAGATATTTCAATTTCAGGCAAAAGCTCCATCTGAAGGGAAGGGTGGAGATAACACTCGCCCACGCCTTCTCCCTGCTCGCCCGCCCCTCCCCCCCCCCCCCTTCCGCCATGCATAGAAGTAGACTGTGGCTATACCCAGATCGCTTTATTTCAATTCTAAAAACGCAAAGCTCCGCGAGCGGGAGGGGGAATCCCCCTTCCCCTAAGCTCTACCTCACTATACTTTATACATACACACAGATGGTGCACATTCGGAATAAGAGCTAAATTCCGTGATTTTAACACTCCGATGAAAAAGTATTGCACCAAAAATTTGCACCAGATCGCTGAATTTCAGGTCTGAAAACGCAAAATCACTTTTGTGTGGGAGGGGATATGCCCCTATCTGCACCCTCGTGTGCATGCTTTTTCTGTTTGATTGCTGAACTGCAGACAGCGTTCATGATATTCACTGTAAGAATTAATACAAGAAGATTATTTAAATGATATACCATTTTATAGGCAAATTGTTCAATAATATAGTCTACACTAAAATATACTGCAACCTTAAACAAGTGGGACTGTTTCAACTCGTTAAAACACGCAAAAACATGCATCAAATTGCACCATTTGCAACATCAAAATGCAAAAAGTTCTTACCGTGGGAGGGGGTACACCCCCCTCCAACACCCTCCCCTCCCCCCTCGCTCACGCCGCTCGCTCGGGTTCAGTCGCGTTCATGATATTCAGTGAAAAGAATTAACACAAGAAGCAGAAGTGGATCTAGAGGGGGGGTGGGGGGTGGGGGGGTTGCAACCCCCCCCCCAAAAAAAAAAACAAAAAAAAAACAAAAAAACAAAAAAACAAAAAAAAACAAATCCGGGGATCATTTTTTTTTTAATCTTATCTTTTTTTTTTAAACTTGTAATTTTATTTTTTTCTATTCATGGCAATGACCTCTATACCAAAAATAGTGGTGTTTTAGATGCAAAAAAAAAAAAACGCCATTTTCACACACAGATTTTCAAAAAATTCTCCCTCCCCCCCACCCCCCCCCCCCTCGCTCGCGCCGCTCGCTCGGGCTCGGTCGCTACGCTCCCTCGCATACCGCCCCAACCCCCTCCTTTATAAAAAGCTAGATCCGCCCCATAGAAGTGTGTTTAAATTGTACCATCTTATAGGCAAATTATTCAATAATAATCTACATCAAAATATACTGCTACCTTAAACAAGTGGGACTGTTTCTCGTCGATAAAACGCGCAAAAACATGCATCAAATTGCACCATTTACAACATCAAAATGCAAAAAGTTCTTACCGTGGGAGGGGGGACACCCCCTCCCACACCCTCCCCTCCCCCCCTCGCTCGCTCCGCTCGCTCGGGTTCAGTCGCGTTCATGATATTCAGTGAAAAGAATTAATATTGAGAAGTGTGTTTAAATTATACCATTTTATAGGCAAATTGTTCAATAATAATCTACACTAAAATAAACTGCTACCTTAAACAAGTGGGACTGTTTCACGTCGATAAAACGCGCAAAAACATGCATCAAATTGCACCATTTACAACATCAAAATGCAAAAAATTCTTACCGTGGGAGGGGGACACCCCCTCCCACACCCCTCCCCCCCCCCCCCTCGCTCGCTCCGTTCACTCGGGCTCGGTCGCTTCGCTCCCTCGCAGACTAACCGCCCCCCCCCCCCAAGATCAAATCCTGGCTACGCCGTTGATTGCCTGCTAGATATAAAATGACATGTGCGAACACAATTGACATTGTCATTTTGTCGTTTTATTCTTACCTTTTTTTTATATATATACATTTTGGCGAGCGAGCACAGCGAGCGAGGGGAAAATTTTTGTATTTCAGTTTACAGAACATGGAATTCTTGTGTGAACACGATAAACATTGTCATTTTGTCCGCGTCATCATGTTTTCTTTTTATCATGTTTGATTTGGTTTTCTGTCCCCAACATTCTCCCTCCCTCCCCCCCCTTTCCGGGCGAGTTTTTTCTTCTTCTCCTTCTTCTTCTTCTTCTTTCTTTCTTTTTTTCTTCTTCTTCTTCGTTTTTTTTTATGCCTCCGCCACGAAGTGGTGCCGGAGGCATTATGTTTTCGGGTTGTCCGTCCGTCCGTCCTTCCGTCCGTCCGTAATGAATTTTGTGGACAGGGTAACTACCAAAACCTTTGAGGTATCCTAATGAAACTTGGCATGTATGTGTATTAGGGGGTGAAGTTGTGCCTATCAACTTTTAGGTGCACATGCTCAAGGTCAAAGTTCAAAAGGTCAAGGTCAAATGCTTAAAATTTCACTATTTCCCCCATATCTATGCAATGCCTGAAGATATTTTCTTGAAACTTAGTGTACACATGTATTACCAAATTAAGATTCTCTGATGAAAGTTTGGGGTCATGAGGTCAAGAGATCAAAGGTCAAAAGGTCAAGTAAAATGTTAAAATTTTACATTTTTCTCTGTATCTTGGAAATTGTTCAAGGTATCTTCATGGAACATAGTATATATGCATGTACTGACTGGCAGTGGTTATCTAGGGAATTTAGGGTTCATGGGTCAAAGGTCAGGGGTCAAAGGTCAAGGACAATACTTCAAAATTTTACTATTTTCCTTATATTTATGCAATACCAGCAGGATTATTTTTTAACTTGATGTATGCGTGTATAACCCAATAGAGATTCTCTGGGTTTTTTTTTTTTTTTTTTGCCAAGAAGGTCAAAGGTCAAAAGGTCAAAGATCAAGTGAAAGTGTTAAACTTACTTCTATCTCCATATCTCGGAAGTGGCTCAAGTTATCTTGAAACTTAGTACATATTTATGTATGTTCTGCCTGACAGTGATTCTCTTATAAATCAAAGGCCAGATGAGAATGATAACAATTTACTGTTCAATACAGAAATTGCACTTTTTCTCCATACCTTGAAAATTACTCAGTGCATAAACTTATGAAAGGGTCAAAGTCAAGTTAAAGTTCTTAAATTCCCAAATACATGCTCTCCTATTCATCTAATTAAACATAGGTCAAGGAAGGTAAACATTCAATACATTTGTGACAAACATGTCATTTTAATATTTTGCCAATTTTGTGAAAATGTAATCACACATTGTCCACATGTACTATAGACCTACATTGTATTAGGAGAATCATGCATTATGGCGGAGGCATACCAGTCGCCATAGCGACATTTCTAGTTCTTTTTTTTCTTCTTCTTTTTCGTTTTTTGCGCCCCCAAGGAATGGCGCCCGGGGCACTTGCCCCCCTTACCCCCCCCCCCCCCCCCCCCTAGATACGCCACTGGATATCTTCTTCCACCCAAGGAACATTTGCATTTCTTTAAACTGAAGTAACAGACCTGGTGCACACTTTGGATGAAACATTTTGAAATCTGTCAATCTAAAGTGATTATGATCTATTCTGATTATTTGTTGAAACAGACGGATCAAGGGAAGTTAACGGGAGTAGTGTTTTTGGATTTTCGCAAGGCCTTTGATTCCGTCAACCACAGCCTTCTCTTAGAAAAATTACATACGTATGGAGTGCAAGGTATTGAATTAGCCTGGTTTACTAACTACTTAGAGAATAGGAGACAGAAAACAATGATTGGTAAAGTAGAATCCAGCTGGGGTGAACTTGACTCAGGTGTTCCCCAGGGTTCCATACTGGGACCCCTCCTTTTCTCTATTATGATAAATGACTTACCCAAGGTTACAGCAAAATGTCAAATTATGCTGTATGCCGATGATGCTGTTCTCTTCTATAGCAGCTCAAATCCACAAGAAATAGAAGAGACTCTGAACTCAGCACTGCGATCAATACATGACTGGGTGACTGCAAATAAGCTGGCCCTGAACTTACAAAAAACCCAGTACATGATATTTGGTTCGCCACATAATTTGTCAAAAGTGTCTCACGGTATTTGCATCAGTGTAAATGAACATCAGCTTTCACAGGCTGACACTTTCAAATATCTTGGAGTCTGGTTAGACCCATCGCTCACATGGAAGGAACACATTCAAAATACCAGCAAAAAGATTGGCGCAAGAATTGCTCAACTGTGCCGCGTCAAAAAATACCTACCACGAAGTAGTTTGAAACTTCTTGGAAATTCATTCATTATGCCCCTCTTTGAATACTGCTGCAATGCCTGGTCAAATTGTACACAAAATACAAAGGATGTAATAATCAAACAGCACAAAAAAGATGGCTAGAGTTTATTACAGGAGCTGATGTTCGAACGCCGACTCAGGCAGTATTAGATGAATTGAGATGGGTACACATTGAAGAAAGGTGGAAGTTTCACAAATGCAAAATGGTATACCATGCTCTAAGTACTGAATCACCGTGCTATCTGTCAAACATGTTTGTCCAGTCTCAATCATTGCATAGTCACAGAACTAGAAGTGCTGTAAATTTGGGTCTAATCTTGCCAAAAACTCGTACACAGATGGGAAGACGCAGATTCTCCCATGAAGCAACAATAATCTGGAACCAACTCCCAAATCATATTAAACAGGCATCCTCAGAACAAGCTTTTACAAATCTGTACTGGAGGAGATGGTGAGACATACTTGAGAATGAGCGAAATAGCTGGGTTACTAAGTTATCATTTTTTTTCTTTTATTATTTGACTTTCTCCTTTTCATTTCATTTTTTCATATGATATTAGTTTGTGTGCCAAATGTTTTGTAGTGAAACATTTTTTTCTGAAAGACAAGAGTAACAGGAATACTGTGTTATTCAAGTGTAAGAGACAAATAGTATGTTTTGTATAGTATTTTTTTTTGTGTGTGTGTTAAAACGGTGTTATTGAGAGTGATATAAGGAACTATTCCGACTGCAGATGTAATATTGAGAGTATTTTTTCATTCTTTTCTTCATATGAATTCTGTGATCTCTAGTGTTGTATTTCATATCATGATGTACGTTTCATTATGCATAGATTGTGTACAAAATGATATCTCGTAATGTAATTTTTTTTTGTTCAGAATAATGTGTGTCTGAAATGATTTTTTTTTTTCATTTGTTTGACAGCGTTTCAATATACTTTTTTATTTCCTCAAACAATGTTACATATGGTTGGATATTACGAATTCTACACCATCAGATATGATACTGATTGAAACAGGATTTTTTTTTCTCTCTCTCATAATATTATGCTATAGTATTTCAGTAATTACATATAATGAATGAAAGAAAGGTTCTATGAGCAGGAAATTTGTGTTTATTTAGCTAGCCTGTTTTTAAAGGCCCTGTTATTATATAATAATAAAAATGAATAATTTGTGTGTTGATTGTTTCCGAAAAAGATTACAATTATGTAATCTGAAGTGATATGAAGAATTATGGATTATGCAATATATACATGTGCTGTAACCTAGACATTTTGATTTTTCTTAGATATGTCTCGGCATATCACTTTTCAGTGAACTGTAATGATAAAAATGATGTTATTTATTTTTTCTACCATCCTCCGCAATGCTCATTTATTTTGCCATGTTGTAAGTGTACCGTAATTGTACATTATGTTATTTTTCTTGGTAAACGTGTCTACAATGTATTTCGTGATGTACGTTATTATATGTGTAGGGCCTCTGAGAATAACAGTGTTAAGCCACTGACAGAGCTACCCTACTGAAACAAAACAAATAAATAAATAAAATAAATAAATAAAGTGTATTAAGTAGAAATGATTGAACGGAGAGGGTATGGGAGGGGTTAGGCCTATCCCCCTCTTTTATTACACGAGGGAGATTTTGTATTTTCAGAATTGAAATTCAGCCATCTTTGGGTGAAATATTTAGACAGTCTTCTATCAAAAAAAAAGTAAGAACATTTCCACATCTCGGGAGTTACAAGGAGGAGCAAAATGATCTGTTTGTCCAAAATACTTTTATGGGGGAACCATCCCCCTCCCCCTCCATCGACTCCTCTGCATATGAGGGAGCTTTTGTAAGTGAAAGATCTGCTGCACACTCTTTGATAAATATAAGAAAATAAAACGTCAATCTCAAAAGTGTACAAAGTCTATCGAAAGGGACCCAGTAGCTTTTGCATATTTATGATTGCAATTCAGCGATCCGGTGCATAATTCTGGCGGTAGTTGTCCAATTTTCCATAAAGAAAGTTCGAGATTTGTCCTCATCTTGGGAATTGCTTGGGGGGGGGACAAAATGATTTGTCTCCCCATCTTCATCCACTGCACACGATTGAACTTTTAAAGTTTTTAAAGAATAACGAAGAACGGTTTCCACAGAAGTCGAGTTGTAGTGGCAAGGTATAGTGACAGCTCTTCATGTAACCCGGGATAACTTGTGACATGCGACAACTAACACACTAGTTTTCCTCTGCGTCCCGTTGCATAAAACTTTTTTAGCAACCTTAAAAAATTCAGGTTGGGATTTGCCCAACCTGAATTTTTTAAGGTTGCTAATCTAAGAATGTAAAATCCGTTGCATAAAAACTCTGGTTGGGAGCTTCCAACCGGAATTTTGTGATTTCAACCGGAAAAAAAAAATCCGGTTGGAGTTTTATCCAACGGGCCTCTGATCAAAACACTATTGAGAACAAATTGCTGGATAAAGGTGAAACATACATAGTTTTATTCACTTGAATAAATTTATTCCGCGAGATCAGTTTTGTACATTATGTGTTAAAAACCTTACAGGGGCATAGTCCCGGTAGTGTAGAGGGCGCTGTTGATGATACTGCCGATCACCGTCACAGTGGGGTCCCCAGGTCTGAAAGAGGACCATACCCTCTTATTCAACGACAAAAGTCACACCTTATCCTACACAATCAAAATTTACTCATCTAATCATCCCTCAAAACTACACATTCTCAACTCATCTCATCTCGAGACATCTATGACAATCTTTGTGGGACTCTAATAACATAATTATGTTCCGTAATTCCAATCGACCATATGGAATATTATCCTTTATCTCTAACCCCATTCCTTTGGAGAGTAAACAATAAACATCAGAAACGCAAGGTTATATAAGGACCGTATAGGCGGAGATTGAAAACTTGAAAGTTGATCTCGTATGGAAGGGAAATTTTACCTTTTAACTTCAGTTACCTCACAGGAATAGATTAAGCAAACCGTACTTTAATTGAAGACAACCCAACGTTTACTAACTATAAAGTAAGCCCAGGTCTATCAGATGTTAACATACTGTAGCCTTTGAAAGTTCAAGCATAATTGGGCATATGATGCCGACAATTTGAATAATTTCCTGAGATTTTTCTCAAAGATTCTTTTATATTTTTTATTACCATTTAAATACCATTCATATTTGCAGAAATCAAAATGAGTTCAGCCCTTCCTTTTCGTAGAGATAGTTTTATTTATTTTGCTCACCTTTTTTCCATCTTTGTCAAGTTAATGGCTTCATATCGGGCCCCTACTAAGCACAATGACATGATAAGCAACGTTATTTTCCAACAACATAACAGGCTCATAAATACAGTTATAACATTCATTCTGGATCACGGCACACTTCAGGTTTTATACAGTCTTACCAACGTGTGGATATGATTTGGTAAGGTACAATATCCGTTTCAGTACTCAATTCCAAGTAGGTCCTATTCACTGGAAAAAAAGGGAAAATCTTTTCGTACTATTCTGGCAAACTGTAAGAATGTCTTGCCTTTTCTGTGGGATTGTTTGATTAGGGATTAAAGAATCCATTTTTCTGTACGTGAGATGAATGTTGCATATCAATAAAATTGGCTGCGAATAAACTTGTCTTATTAATCTATTGATGTATGTTTGTTAACAGGTGACCTTTCTTGTTTTTTTTTTTTTTGCACATCTCCCATGAAAACATAAAGAAATCTGGTTGATAGGTTTGAACCATTAATCTAAAGCAATGCTCATTAGATTAAAGGGAAGATAAAGCCCAAGAGCAATGTGGATTGAGTGAAAGCAGCAACTTTAGTAGAACACAACAGTGAAAGCTTGAGGAAAATCGGACAATAGATGCAAAAGTTATGAATTTTTAAAGTTTTTGTGTTGGAACCGCTGGATGAGGAGACTACTAGAGGAAATGACGTATGAGTGGACAACAATACAAAGAAAATATAAAGGAAATTCAACAAAAATTCACTTTTCTAGAATTATGAAAGAGCAAGGACCATCCGCTTTCAGAAAGCAGGGGGAATAATTGCTACCCATAACATATGTCAATATCAAGTTGATGGAATTTGTAATTTTCATGAAAAATGGATTTTTGTAGGATTTTCTTTATGTTTTCTTGGTATTGTGGTCCACTCATACGTCATAACCTCTAGTAGTCTCCTCATCCAGCGGTTCCAACACCAAAACTTTAAAAATTCATAACTTTTGCATCGATTGTCCGATTTTCTTCAAACTTTCACAGATGTGTTCTACTAATGTTGCTGCTTTCACTCAATCCACATTGCTCTTGGGGTTTATCTTCCCTTTAAAGGAGGTACTTGCATATGGCAAAATTTGGGAATCGACACCCGTTCCTTTTGTTTTTTCTGGAGGCAAACGAATTATACCAACTGAGAAAAATCACTGTCAATGGAGAGGGTAAATGTGTTGCAATTCCTACGACTGAAACTCGTACAAGGCTGTTAACGAACTCGTTTGTTATACCCCGTTACCACTGCCGATCAGATCAACTCGATCAAGTGAGATCAATCCCGATCACCTATTTTTACCAGAGCAATCCCGACCAAATGCTCGATCGTCCTTCAACACGATTCCTTCCCGACCGTTATTCGATCTTTTACGATCCACATCCGACCATTCTCGACATCTCCAGAATCTCTGATCTCTACTCGAATATCCCGATCTACACACAATCAATACACGATCGCTACACGGTCAATACTCGATTTCTACTAGACTTCTTAGACCAGCTCGACATGACTCGATCTGTGGAAGATCTTGCATCGAACGGGTCGGCAGGTTCGTACAGTGATCGAGTGAAAGAAGAATTGGTTACAGTATTCGTTTTGTTATATTATGAGACAACTCAGTATTTATGCTTGAATACGGCGTGGCCCAAAAGAGTGCTATAAAACTGACTATTAATTGCAAAAGCATGAATGAACGAAAGAAATGATTCAAGATCTTTAGTATAGGTTTTACCGGCCAATTTCGCACTTTTGTCAGTCCATTTCATAAAGGTTCATTCAATTTAGCGAAAATCCTCGTCACTGCACATTCTGTCATTCAAAATTGCAAGTTGTTCGTTCAATTTAGCATTCCGAATGAAATTTGCACATGTGCCTTTCGAATTCGTAAAACGGGCATTCAAATTGGCATGTGCTCTTCAGTCATTCAAATTCGCCAGCACTGGCGAAAGGGGTATAAATCAGTCATTCAGTTTCGCGTATGGGCAGACAAATTCCTAACATGTTCATTGAAATTAACGTCATGTTATTTCTTTTTTTTTTGGAAAAGGTGATAACATTTAAACGCGTATTTCTATGTGACTTATTGTTTCATCCACGCACTGTTAAGCAGTAACAGTATCGTATTTTTTACCATATTATATAACTCAAGTTTGCTGTTCTGTAACGTTCCTTTTCTTTCATACATGACATTTTAGGCCTACATGTACCAATACTCTAGTTTAACTTCATCTTCTTACAGTCATGACGGCACAAGTTAGATACAGACGTATTTCTCAAGGGGACAGAAAAAGAATTATAGGAATTGATAATTATAACCTTGACTTCCTACAACTGGCCGACACACGAAATAAAGCGCTCAACGGCGAGATAAGCTGTGGCCATGTACATGTTGCACTATCTTCGGACTTGAAGAGTCACTAAAATGTTGCCAAAATCTCTGAAATTAGTACGAAAGTATGAAATGCAATGACGCTTGGAAAACAATAACTATGTTAAGAAAATAAAGAAAAAAAAAAGCAAATCATAAACATGCATTCGTGCTAAATTGACTGCAAAAGATGTTACATTGATTGCCAAAAATGAATTGAAATGAACGAGAGCAGCATGTCCGTGATCACGTGACTATATCATTCCAAACTAATAACCAAATGGTGCTTGTTTTACGAATTTCAATTGAAAAAGTGTTAATTAGAATGAGGCTAAAGGTAATTTGCTAATGCTCCAAAATGAATTTGAATGAAGAGATCATAAAATTGAACTACCGAACATGTCATCTGTGGTGTATTTTGCTAAATTGAATGCAGCAATTAGGAATTGGACTGACAAAAGTGCGAAATTGGCCGGGAAAACCTATAGTTGATAGAAGAACACTTCCTATTTTGAAACCACAATCATCAATTCTCGTGCAGGTGTTTCGATTCTATAGTCCTTTTTCCTGTAAAAAAAACGATGACAAAGACTGATCACCACTGTTTGTGAGCCACTCAAAAAGGTACAAAAAATGCATTCAGTTGTATTCATTCATTTTATCCGTTTTCAGTAGCTATTTTTGACGCATTCGTTATCAGTTTTTACGGCTTCACTATCGCTCAGTCAAGTAGGATATCAGTGCCCAAAGTTACAGATTTTGTAAATCACAAATTGTCATGGAGATCAAAGCGAATGCACGAAGATTGATTATCATTGTGTCAAATAAAATTTGAGGTGTTCTTTCTATTAAATAATGTAACGATTTCATTCAGTCGCTCATATCTTTTTAAATAAGAGACAGTTTTGTAGCACTCTGTCTGCCGGGACACCATGTATAATAATAGGCTCGTTCATATGCATTCGATATTTGTAGTGGATGTGACGAACAGCAAATCTAAGTTTGATGTCTCATAAAAAAGAATAAAAAAAATGTTACATCGCCACGCTTCGTAAGTGCATTACATATAGGTGGGCTGAAATTAATTTGGTCTAAAATGAAACATAGGCCTATATGCCCATAAATGCACCACTATAGAGTTGAAAAAACATTTGACTGTTCTACAACTCTAATGACTCGTGTTATGTTTGTTTTTATTGTTCTCATTATTAAAGAATGAAAAAGTGAATGAAAAACATGCGTGTATTCATTGATAAAGTGTAGGCCCAAGAGTGTATGAAGGAAAATACATGTATCATATTAATTTCTAAATTCATGAAGTGTGCTGATATGTGGAACAGAGTACATTATTATGAAAATAAAACAATCTAACATTTTACACTCGCAAAAAATGATGAAAATCTTGGTTGTTTATTTTTATTGTCAACTCATCCCAGCCAATCGATATCAAGGTGGACTTCAAGCTGCAATGTACATACAACTCTCAATAAAAAATAAAAAAAAACTTATTAAGCGAAGCAAAAGTGTAACATCTACGTAAATAAATGTAAAGTAAGTCACTGAGCATTTATGAATCTACGTTACAACTACTGCTTTAACACGTCAGCGTAAGAAATATATTTTATATCAACGTAACCAACTTCAACTTTGAAACAGACAAGCTAGCAAAAGAATTCAAGAAACATTTCTCAGTTTATAAGTAAAGTGAATAATCTAGAAAATTTCTTTTCACGTTACAGTCATATTGCCAGAATACCGAATTATTCTCAGTTCCAGTTGTGTTTCCTTTCCTTCTGTTTTTTTTTTTTTGGTCTGGAAAGTCTAATTCTGCCATGTCTGCTCTTTAGGGTTTGTTGTCTTTTCTCTCTTCGTGGCCCTTTTCTTTTCTTTAGTAGGCCAGGAGTGGCTGAAGATACTGACGACATTTCACTTTTAACGTGACCAAAGACTGCATATTTTTTTTCTTAATACCTGAACAATAAATGAGTGCTATTAAAGAAAGTACGTCTGCACCTGCTGCAACCACTGTCAAAAAGTGCTCGGTATTAGATCGAGTGCCGGTCGAAGCATGATCGAGTTTAGTCGAGTATCAATCGATAGCAGTCCTGTATCGGTCGTGTAGCGGTCGAGTTATTCATGAAACTGATGAATTCTGGATCGAGATGATCTGAAATCAATCGTGGAGTATTCGAGTATAACTCGAGATGATCGGGAACTGAGCTCGGGGGAAAATCCGTCCCGACCACACTAGATTTCTATACGACCGATTCCCGATCAGCTCGATCGTTCAGCTCGATCGGTAGTGGGAACGCACCATTATGGTGCGTTCCCACTGCCGATCAGATCAACTCGATCAATCCCGATCACGCTTTTTTTTTTTAGCCTGGTCGGGCTCGCTCGGCATTGGTATTCGGGGTCGATCTACCTTGATCGGCATCGCTCCTGCTTCCTTCACGATAATGTGGAAAAATTGGAGACTCAGAATTCCAGTCTTTATTTTCGCCGATAAAAAAATCCAAACATGATTATTACTGAATTTTCTAAATTTAGATTCTGATCAGTACCAAGATGAAGATGAAAATTTTAATCCCATCATCCCAATTGAATTATTTTGACTTCTGAATTTAATGAAGCCGTAGCAAAATACTCAATGGCTAAAAACTTCAGTATGATCCATTTCAATGCAAGGAGCATGTCTCAGAACTTTGATAGGATTCATACTTACCTTTCATGCATTAAGATTAAGTTTTCAGTGATAGGTATATCTGAAACTTGGATAAATTCAGCAACACATGCTCCTTTTACTCTTGAAGGATACAAATTCATCCATGTTGACCGACCAACCGGTCGTGGAGGTGGAGTTGGCCTCTTCATCCGAGAAGGGTTGAACTTTACACTCTACGAGCCTACGGAGTATTGTGAAGGAGTTGATCATTTATTCATAAAAATTAATTGTAAATTATTTCGAAATATTATAGTCGGAGTGATATATCGTCAACCAAACTATTCAGTTTCTGCATTCACTCCTTATTTTGAAAAGATTATAAATGAAATTAATATAAAACATAATTGTGTATATTTGATGGGAGATTATAACATTGACTTGATTAAAAAAGATGTAAGTTCACCCATATTGGAGTTTTTGAACACAATCATTTCTTCTGGATTTCACCCATTGATAGACAGACCAACTCGTATCAGTGCTACGTCAGCCACAATTATTGACAATGTATTTACAAATGATAACACCGCCCCCAACCTGTCAGGCATCCTGATGACAGATATTTCTGATCACTTACCAATATTTCATATTTCATTATATCCAGAGGAGAAACATAATAGAAAGAAGTTAAAAACAATAAGAAAAATTACCAAAGACAACTTAGCTACCCTTACCGCCGACCTAGCACTCACGGATTGGTCAAGAGTGTATGAAGATAATGATCCGGAGAGGGCGTATAACGTGTTTTGTGATATATTTATGAATCTTTATGATATGCATTTACCCCAAAGAGAAATTAAGGACAAAAGGAATCAAGAAATTAGAAAACCATGGGTCACACGTGAACTTTTTAAATATATCAAAAAGAAAAATAAATATTATAAGATTTATGTTAATTTTCCCTCAGAATTTAATAATAGAAGGTATAAAAAGATACGGAATAAAACTACTCTTTGTTTACGCAAAGCAAAGAAAGATTATTATTTTAAGAAGTGTGATTTGATTAAAAGTAATACAAAAGAGACATGGAAATTCATTAATGCTATTTTTGGGGAAAAAAAGATTGTCACCAATGACCAACAAACGTTTTCGTATGACGGGACTGATATTGATGATGCCAGTGAAATTGCTGAACATTTTAATGAGTACTTCATCAATATTGGATCAAATATATCCGCTGGTTATACAACTGATACAAATAATGACGAATTTCTTACTTATATGAATGAACCTGTCACTAATACTTTGTTTTTTAAACCAGTTACAGTAGATGAAATTTTAGATATTGGAAAGGCATTGAAATCTGGAAAAAGTTGTGGTTTTGATGATATTGATTCAATTGTGGTCAAACATGTTTTGCCTTTTATTGTTGAACCTTTTTTGTATATATGTAACTCTTCGTTAAGTACTGGTATTGTACCATCTAAAATGAAAGTATCAAAAGTTATACCTGTTTTTAAAAAAGATGATCCCAAAATATTTACAAATTACCGTCCGATGTCTATTCTGCCTTGTTTTTCAAAAATATTAGAAAAAATAGTTTTTACTCGTTTTTATGGTTTTCTGCTCCAGCATGATTTATTATATGAAAGTCAATATGGATTTCGGCAAAACCTGTCTACAGATATGGCAGTCATAGAAATACAGGACAGAATAATTCAAGAAATTAATGGTGGTAAAAATGTTTTAGCAGTATTTATGGATCTCTCTAAAGCCTTCGACTGTCTTTCTCACAAAATTTTATTACAAAAATTACAATATTATGGTGTTAGAGGTGTATGTTTTAATTGGTTTCGATCTTATTTATATGGAAGAAAACAATTTACTGTGTATGATTCTTTTAGCTCGTCTTTTAAGAATATTGAAACGGGTGTGCCACAAGGATCCATTCTTGGACCTTTACTGTTTTTAATTTATATAAATGACATTGTAAGCTCTTGCCATGAATCTCATTTCATTTTATATGCAGACGACACCTCACTTCTTGCCTCACATAATGATATTAACGTTTTGACTGAATCTGTAAATAAAAGTCTTTTTCAAGTACATAACTGGTTCAAGTGCAATATGCTTACTTTAAATATAAGTAAAAGGCTATGTGTATTTTTCAAACGCGGAAATGTACAATATAATACTGACGATATAATTTTGAAAATTGGTGAAACTCGTTTGAAATTTTATGAATCTGTAAATTTTTTAGGTATTGTACTGAATAATAAGTTGAGTTGGAATGATCATATTGATTTTGTATGTACAAAAATTTCTCGTTTTATTGGCATCTTAAATCGACTGAAATATGATGTGCCAGGTTACATATTGTTCACTCTTTATAATGCTTATATTTTATCCGTTTTATCTTACTGTAATTCTATCTGGGGAAGTACGTATTCTTGCCAAACACAAAGACTTCTCTTACTTCAAAAGAAAGCAATTCGAATTTGTACAAAATCAGATTATAGAGCTCCAACATCTAAACTTTTTAAATTATTATACACCCTTAAATTGCAAGATGTAAATAAAATGCAAATATGTTCTTTTATGCAACGTTATCATGCAAAAACTCTTTCGCCTTATATACCAAATATGTTTTCTTTGAACTCTGATGTACATAATTATTATACGAGATCCTCAACTCAGTTATTTTCATCGATGGCGTTTTTTAACTGACAAATGTAAATACTCGTTACGTCATACTGGTCCTGTTCTTTGGAACACGCTAGATTTGAGCAAACTTAATGTGCAATTTAATAATACTTTTAAAAGACAGTATAAGAAGATGTTGATTAGTAAGTATTGATTTTTGGATATGGATAATTAGTCTTCTTTTTATTTGTATGTTGTAGAAAGTATATCCATTGCTGTTATTGATTTTAGGTACATAATGTTATCATACCAGCATTCGAGTTAGTTTTTATATCGATTATATTACGGGGTATGTGCAACATAACAAGCCTATTCTGGCTTTCTACGCGCATACCATTTTCTGGTTAACCACATACACAGTGTCAATGAGCTTTTGTTTTTATTGTACCTATATTCTATCTGTTTTCCTTTTTTTTCATAATACTTTCCTGTTTTGTCAATGTTTTCATTGTTTTTGTTTGTATTTCTGCACCTTTGCACAATGTGCTCATATTTACATGTATTCTTATCTATACGGTATATTGAATCGGAAATAAAGATTGAATTGAAAGATTGAATTGAAAAATTGAATTGATAATTTTGGACATGTCCAAAATATTCGAGTAGGAAGCCCGAACACCAACAGCTCGGGTAGTGATCGAGAAGAGATCGAGCTGATCGGGAATCAGTCGTGTAGAAATCTAGTGTGGTCGGGATGGATTTTTCCCCGAGCTCAGTTCCCGATCATCTCGAGTTATACACGAATGCTACACGATTGATTTCAGATCATCTCGATCCAGGATTCATTAGTTCCATGAATAACTCGACCGCTACACGACCGATACAGGACTGCTCTCGATTGATACTCGACTAAACTCGATCATGCTCCGACCGGCACTCGATCAAATATTGACAGTGGTTGCAGCAGGTGCAGACGTACTTTCTTAGCACTCCTTTATTGTTCAGGTATTAAGGAAAACAAGGAAAAGTAGAAATTACGCAGTGCGTAATATATGTCCCGCCGGAAGTAGCATTTTGTAGCAAAATGTACAATATAGATTAAAAATCAAGGTCAAAGGTCAAAGAAGTCAAAGGTCAAAATTTTGTGTAGAAGTTGTGAAGCCCTCACCTAGTGCCATCACATAAAGCAAACGGAATCGAAATCGGGTTAGAAATGGCGAAGAAGTAGCATTTTGTAGCCAATGTACAATATAGACTCAAAAATCAAGGTCAAAGGTCAAAGAAGTCAAAGGTCAAAATTCTGTGTAGAAGTTTTGAAGCCCTCACCTAGTGCCATCACATAAAGCAAACGGAATCGAAATCGGGTTAGAAATGGCGAAGGAGTAGCATTTTGTAGCAAAATGTACAATATAGGTCAAAAATCAAGGTCAAAGGTCAAAGAAGTCAAAGGTCAAAATTCTGTGTATGTGTAAAAGTTTTGAAGCCCTCACCTAGTGCCATCACATAAAGCAAACGGAATCGAAATCGGATTAGAAATGGCGAAGGAATAGCATTTTGTAGCAAAATGTACAATATAGGTCAAAGGTCACAACTGAAATTCTGTGTAGAAGTTTCAAAGCTCCCATGTAGTGCTATCATATAAAGCAAACAGAATCAAAATTGGCTCATAAATGACAGAAAAGTAGCAAATTGAACATTTGATCACACACGGACACACACACGGACGCACGGACACACACACGTACGGAGCCCGTTTCATAGTCCCCTGCTCGAACTCGTTCGGCGGGAACAAATATATGCAGTCCTTGATCACGTTAAAAAGTGAAATGTCGTCAGTATCTTCAGCCACTCCTGGCCCACTGAAGAAAAGAAAAGGGCCAAGAAGAGAGAAAAGACAACAAACCCTAAACAGCAGACATGGCAGAATTAGACTCTCCAGCCAAAAATACCAGAAGAAAGAAAGGAAACACAACTGAAACTGAGAAAAATTCGGTAGTCTGGCAATATGACTGTAATATTCTAGATTATTTACTTTACTTATAAACTGAGAAATATTTCTTGAATTCTTTTGCTAGCTTGTCTGTTTCAAAGTTGAATGTGGTTACGTTGATATAAAATCTATTTCTTACGCTGACGCGTTAAAACAGTAGTTGTAATGTAGATTCAATGCTCAGTGATTTACTTTTAATTTACGTAGATGTTACACTTTTGCTTCGCTTATATAAGACTCTTTTTTATTGAGAGTTGTATGTACATTGCTTGAAGTCCACCTTGATATCGATTGGCTGGGATAAGTTGCCAAAGAAATAAACAACCAAGATTTTCATCATTTTTTGCTAGTGTAAAATGTTACATTGTTTTATTTTCATAATAATGTACTCTGTTCCACATATCAGCACACTTCATGAATTTAGAATTTAATGTATTTTCTTTTACACACTTTTGGGCCTATACTTTATCAATGAATACATACATATTTTTCATTCACTTTTTCATTCTTTAATAATGAGAACAATAATGACAAAGATTACGCGACTCATTAGGGGTGTAGAACAGTCAATTTTTTTTTCAACTCTATATAATGGTGCATTTATGGGCATATAGGCCTATGTTTCATTTTAGACCAAATTAATTTCAGCCCACCTATATGTAATGCACTTACGAAGCGTGGCGGTGTAACATTTTTTTTTTTTTTTTTTTTTTAATGAGACATCAAACTTAGATTTGCTATTCTTCATATCCACTGCAAATATCGAATGCATATGGTGTCCCGGCAGACAGAGTGCTCCAAAACTGTCTCTTATTTAAAAAGATATGAGCGGCTGAATGAAATCGTTACCTTATTCAATAGAAAGAACACCTCAAATCTTATTTGACACAATGATAATCAATCTTCGTGCAGGCGCTTTGATCTCCATGAAAATTTGTGATTTACAAAATCTGTAACTTTGGGCACTGATATCCTACTTGACTGAGCGATAGTGAAGCCGTAAAAACTGATAACGAATGCGTCAAAAATAGCTACTGAAAACGGATAAAATGAATGAATACAACTGAATGCATTTTTTGTACCTTTTTGAGTGGCTCACAAACAGCAGTGATCAGCCTTTTTCATCGTTTTTTCAGGAAAAATGACTATAGAATCGAAACGCCTACACGAGAATTGATGATTGTTCTTTCAAAATAGGAAGTGTTCTTCTATCAACTATAGGTTTTCCCGGCCAATTTCGCACTTTTGTCAGTCTAATTCCTAATTGCTGCATTCAATTTAGCAAAATATACCATAGATGACATGTTCGGTAGTTCAATTTTATGATCTCTTCATTCAAATTCATTTTGGAGCATTCAAATCACCTTTAGCCTCATTCTAATTAACACTTTTTCAATTGAAATTCGTAAAACAAGCACCATTTGGTTATTCGTTCATTCAGTTTAGAATGATATAGTCATGTGATCACGGCGAGCTGGTCTCGTTCATTTCAATTCATTTTTTGGCAATCAATTTAACATCTTTTGCAGTCAATAGCACGAATGTTTATGGTTTGCTTCTTTCTTTATTTTCTTAACATAATAATTGTTTTCCAACCGTCATTATATTTCATACTTTCGTACTAATTTCAGAGATTTGGGCAACATTTTTTTTTTCTTTAATGTGCTTAGTGACTTTTCAAGTCCGAAGATAGTGCAACATGTGAATGGCCACAACTTATCTCGCCGTTGAGCGCTTTATTCCGTGTGTCGGCCAGTTGTATAGGAAGTCAAGGTTATGATCATCAAATATTCCTATAATTCTTTTTCTGCACCCTTGAGAAATACGTCTGTATCTAACTTGTACCGTCATGACTGTAAGAAGATGAAATTAAACTAGAGTATTGGCACATGTAGGCCTAAAATGTCATGTATGAAAGAAAAGGGGCGTTACAGAACAGCAAACTCGAGTTATATGATATGGTAAAAAATACGATACTTTTACTGCTTAACAGTGCGTGGATGAAACAATAAGTCACATAGAACTACGCGTTTAAATGTTATCACCTTTTCAAAAAAGAAATAACATGACGTTAATTTCGATGAACATGTTAGGGATTTGACTGCCCATACGCGAAATTGAATGACTGAAATACTCCTTTCGCCAGTGCTGGCGAATTTGAATGACTGAAGAGCACGTGCCAATTTGAATGCCTGTTTTACGAATTCGAAAGGCACATGTGCAAATTTCATTGACCGGAATGCTAAATTGAACGAACAACTTGCAATTTTGAATGACAGAATGTGCAGTGATGAGGATTTTCGCTAAATTGAATGAACCTTTTATGAAATGGACTGACAAAAGTGCAAAATTGGCCGGTAAAACCTATACTAAAGATAATCATTTCTTTCGTTCATTCATGCTTTTGCAATTAATAGTCAGTTTTATAGCACTCTTTTGGGCCACGCCGTATTCAAGCATAAATACTGAGTTGTCTCATAATATAACCAAACGAATAACTGTAACCAATTCTTCTTTCACTCGATCACTGTACGAACCTGCCGACCCGTTCGATGCAAGATCTTCCACAGATCGAGTCATGTCGAGCTGGTCTAAGAAGTCTAGTAGAAATCGAGTATTGACCGTGTAGCGATCGTGTATTGATTGTGTGTAGATCGGGATATTCGAGTAGAGATCAGAGATTCTGGAGATGTCGAGAATGGTCGGATGTGGATCGTAAAAGATCGAATAACGGTCGGGAAGGGATCTGGCTCTGGTAAATATAGGTGATCGGGATTGATCTCGCTTGATCGAGTTCATCTGATCGGCAGTGGGAACGGGGTATGTAATGTGTGACCTGTGTACCAGTCGCGTGGGTGCTGACAACTCAATGAAGGAATTCCTCTGAAGGAATGGCAGAAGTCCCACAGAATGTCATTATCTTGGCTGCATACGGGGACTGCGAGGTACCTGCATGGGAGTTGCCTGCGAGGTGCTGCCGCTAGGGGTCTCCTACTGATGGCGTTCTGCGTGGACCTCTCCAGGCATCCCCGCGACTCACCCGGAAGAAGTTTTGGTCATGCTCAAAACTTGGCTGCGGTTAAATGGGACTTGCGTGAGCACCTCCGGGCAACTACAGGCGAAATACGCGCTAGGTACTGTCAGGTGCGGACCAACTGCGGAGAGCTCCGGGCAGCAAAGTTGTTTTCCCGCAAGTCAAGCCACAAAACTTCCCCAGATACGATATGACAAGGCCTTGAGCATGCTCGAAACTTGTTCCGAGTGAGTCGTGGGGGTTCGCTCGCAGAGGTACACGCAGAACACCAGTAAGGCAGTATATAGGAGGCCCTTACCGGCAGCACCTCTCAGGCAACTCTAACGCAGGTACTCCTCGGTACCAGTCCTGTAAATCGCTCGTAACAGAAAACGGATCGGTTTCAAAGCTCTCAGGCAGGTCACACGGAATACACGCAAGGAGGAGATAAGTAGCACGCGTCTAGTAGGTAAGAAACAAGTGCGAAACTCGAAAACATTCTTGTCCGCCCGGGGAAATTCTCATGCGTGCTGTAAAAATCCTCCTTGCAACAAGCCCAAGTAGCTTGCCCGGAAAGGTGTGACACGGCCTTTATGAAACGGGAGGAAAGACCAGCATACACGGTTGGTGAATGACAACACATGTTTTACAACGTTGTTTTTTTTCTCTCTCTCTCTCTTTTGCCTATTCAGGTATCTATTTCAACTTAAAAATAGTCATTTCATTTTCCAAAACATATTAGCTACAAAACATACCTGATTTACTTAGTCAAAACATGAGCTAGGAATGTTATACACATCCTTTTTTTCCACATCTTTCAAAAAAAAAAAATCATTTTCCAGCGAATTTGATTTCCCTCAAAAAGACATACCATACATATTTCTTCCTTTCACAACATCATATATTCGTATTTTCAAAACTTTATTAATGCTTCTTTCTCTAGAAGAACTTAATAAAGTAAGTCAACCAAGTTTCTAAAATGAATATTATAAATAAATAAATAAATAAATATATATATATATATATATATATATATATATATATACTTAGGGCATATGTATACATATATATACATATATATCATGTGTGTGTGTGTGTGTGTGACTGTGACATGCTCTGTCGGAATGAGTCAAATGAAATTTTAGTTATGTCCGTAATATGTGGATTCTACAGACTATTATACATACACACTCGATGAGAAAGCCATCATCATCCGAAACAAGAACGCATTCAACAAAACGTCCGAACTTATATAAAAATGCAGACACCGGAAAAGACAAACCATCCACGCGTCAAACCGATCCACCGCGCCACACAAGCACAGCAACACGCCACTTTGTCAGTCTGCCTGAAGATCGCCACAGCGAGAAACCGCCGGTAGCAGACAAGGCACCAAAACACAGGTACGCCTTATATGCTCTGCTTTGCAGCATAATGAGCACTTTTCATCATTCCTCAACAAACCACATTCCCGACGGATATACACCCAACGGATATACATACTATACATACATGTATCTCTACAGTATAGCATATTTCATATTGTTGCACTTACAACGTTTGCATAAATCGGCATCCCTATATTACCTATATTGCCATAAAAATGATTTTTCGTTTGACCGCTATAAATTATTTTACATCATCAAATTAGTTTATTTTCCATTTTTTCCTCTATATTTTTTCGTAAAAATACTTCCTCCCAATTGACATTAAAGTTTATATTCTTTTCCGAATGTAACAGACCTTCTGCTTCACTTTCTCTTTGAAGAGTGAAAGAAAAAAATCGGAAAAAATGAATTGAACGAAAAAAAAAAACCATTCCATTTCTTATTTCAACATGTAATGGAAAACAAGACGAATTGTCAACAAATGAACTATTTGCGAAAATAACAATTGGTGATTCATAACAAATGGTAACCCTTCCAATAAGGGTTAGATTATTCCTTCTCTATTTTTTACCACATCCCCCCCCCCTTTGTTTAGCTTCATTACTCCATATGAATCTTTACTTCTTTAACATCCTGCCCGACTATAATCATCAGCATTCTATTGATATTTCGGGGCATACTGTTTCTTTTTTTCTGTAGTGTATCACTGGACACGCCACTTTACCAAACTGGTCCCGTTCTCCCGTGATGTGATTTATACATGATTCTTCTCTTTAAAAAAATCAAAAGGTGCATGTCGCCTGCATATCACAATATTTCAGTTCATTTGCCCAACATTTATAAAGTGCAGGGCCGGCGCAGTGTTTTCAAAAGTGTGGGGGCCCATTTTCGGGTTTCATGAGCTAATAAGCGAAAAAAAAAAAAATGACACCTTATGGCTGCGCCGCTCCTGAAGTGTTACACAGCATAACTGCAAAACATTGCAAGACAATGAAATAATTTTGTAAAGAAAAGACAGCTTCTTGTAGATTTAAACATGAATTTATGGTTTGTATCGGAGAAATAGATTATGATCGCGTAAAGTCAGTCCCTGTGCCTGAAAATATTGTAAACGGTGCATGCTGTTGCGATGATATACCTTGGCACATTTCTAATAACGTCTCTTGTCTATTTCTCGTTTTTGACTGAGTATCCACACCAGCAAACAATAAACAATAATGAAGCAAACCAAGCGCACATCAACATAAAGGTGACATACATGTCAACATGACTGCCATAACCACTGTATGGCTGTCCCGTGGGTACCACTATTGACGCATGTAAGCAATCCAACGGGATATTTAAAAATCCTATTCTACGAATAAGATTGTTCGATGTGTTTTCTTGACACACAATCACTCGATTGACATAGAATCCTGAAATGTCCCGAAGCAACAAGGTTTTTCCTTCATTCTTGAACCACGAATCACCTACACCTCTCTTGCTGTAGTCCGGATCCATGAAACACCATGTAATTGCACTGCCTTCATCAATGTCACATTCAATGATAGCAGCATCCTTTTCACACGAAGATCGAATCTCGACGTAAGTAGGAAAAGTGCAGCTTCTGACGTTTTCTTTCCCCAAAACAGACATTTCACACGAGATGTTGCGATTTCGAACAAAATCATCAAAGATGACAACTTTTACTGCATAGCCATTCGAGATTTGTCCTTGTAGGTTCAGGGTTGGTGTTATCCCTTGTGTAGCATTCGCCCTGCAGGTGTATTCTATTCCAGTTATATCATGAGTATCACGAGCTAAAACAGGCGAAATATTACACTGAGGATTAGTAAAGTTGTTTAAGTCAAGAACACGCTCAATAGTATAAGTGTGCAGTAGTACTCCGTTAGATTTGCAGGCAAATGATGCAGCAGCCTGATTCGATGTCACTGCGAACGTAAGCCATGACGCTGTAGCATTTTCGTCAGCCGTGTAGCCTTGGAGACGGGCAAAGTCTCTAACTTTCACCTCGATATTTGATCCTGATTTTAGTTTTAAAACCCAGCTGAATTCGTTAGAATTGTTCGGGCTAAGGCACATTAATACTTGTCTATCGCCGACGAATATTTGATGAAATATCACGTCGTCGGCGGTTACAGCCAATACAAAATAACAAATGAGAGCTGACAACATGTGTGATTCCATCGCCAAATCATCCATCGATGATATAAAATGAAAATCTGAAGTTAAAGAACGCCCCCAGTGAACGTACAGCAGTCCTGTGAACTGCTGTATTCGGTACTACCATGTGGAAATTAATAGGGAGTTTTCGCAAGCACGACGTGGCCGGGAGTTGAGCATGCCGTGTGCAAAATTTGCTTCTGCGCATGATCACATCCGAGAAACGTCCCGTCCTGGGGAAAAGGAGTACGGTATTCGGCCAAAATACTGTAGCTTTCGGTGCCGATGCTGGGCAGGAGTTAGTCCACTGCCTGGACTGCCTTCGTGTATGTACGGTGTGTACTAGCATGGTCGCACACGGAAGTACCGTCGTTGAGGGCGTGTAGTATAAGGAGAGACCCCCGGGGGCAGCAATTCGTGGACTCGCGCGATGCGTGGACTGTCGCGATCGAGAAGACTTCGCGCTACTGCCAATGAAGGCGTATGAGAGAGTGAGAAAAAAGAAAAGAGTCCCGTATCGGGACTAGGCAGGAGTGAGCCAGTGAGCCAGCCAGCCAGCCAATCAGCGATCTTGTCCCCACGCCTCCATCCTGCGCAGGAAAGCGAAACTGCTAGATATGGGGGCGGGAGTCCGAGTGGGGGACTGTCACAGCTGATTGCTTCCGCGTATTCTGGGTCTTCCCCTCGTAGCGAAAACCGTGATCTGCCTTCATCGTTCGTCTCTCGATCTCCTGGTTCCCTGTCAATCTCCCATAACACACACACACACACACACACACACACACACACACACACACACGCACTCACACACATACGGAGCATGCAAAATGGTTATCAAAATGCCACAAGTTCTACCTTCACAATCTTTCGCATGTCCAAGCATGACGTGCGCGTGCGAATATCCCTCACAGCCGTCGCCTTGTCAAGCTTCACATTTTTTTCACGCAGATTTTTGATGTCATATTGCGATGAAAAGGGGAAGAGTTGTGATTGTCATATTCTATTTATCCATCAAAGTAAACTCAATCGTAACGCATGAAAGTGTGAAAATGGAAAAATGCAGCTGATTAAAATGTCAAATTTCATTTCTCTCAAGTGACACATTTAAATGCGATCAAAATCTGTAACCTTTTACATCATATTGTTGTTATTTCTCAAACTTATCAATTTCAATGTTGTTATTGTACCTTGATGAAAGTTCAGGTATCACCACAGTAACGGTCATTGTTGAGAGTAATTGCAACGAAACATTTGATACTAAACATTTTATCATCTTTGTCATGTCACGTGCTACAGGTCAGTTTTCTTTTGGGGCATTATGTACGCACAACATCCTGGCCTCGATAGAAAAGCTTAAATCAAGGACTCTCGTCATTTACAAATCTATTTGGAAAGTGAGTGTGTACAACAATATTTCATAGTATCTCTTGGCAATAAAGTCTTACGTAAGACACCATCGTGGCTCACAGTCGGATGATCGTTGCCCAATAGCTACTATTGCTCATAGTATAAAGTCTTTGATTTTGTGTATGAATTCTAAATGTTTTTTATACATAGTGAAATGAATTATGATAAGAAATTCTACAGTAGAACAGTTTTTTTTTTAAAATGCCACTCCTGTTAAACAATTGAATGTTTGTTTTATAAAAGAAACAATTCTTTTTTATTAGCCACTCAAAATCATTTCATCTCAGCCATTTTATTAAGTAATTCCATGTGGGCTATTTTAAAACTTGGCAATGAATCACGATATATAGCATAGCTATTATAGAAGTTAATGGTCTTCGCCCCAACCGTCCTCCATAGACTGTATTGCTTCTTCCGACGGTCACGTTCCTTGAAGTCGTTTTTTTTTCATCTGATTCCTTTATTTTCATTTCCCGCCACTCACATGATAGCCTCCAAGCTGTAAAAGCTGTTGGCTATTCATCCACAAACATTATAAAGACACTCACTGTAATTTACGTAAAAATAGACTCAATGATTTAGAGTTGACGGGTTATTGCTCCACTTCCCTCGTTAATTTCAATGCTGTTTATTCGTTCTGAAACGTGTAAAAACTGGCTTGAACACCACGAAGAGTCTTTTACGTAATAATCTTTTGAGTTTTGCTACCCCGGCTCCAAGAGCGAAACGTTTGCGATTCAAACGTGAATTTCGTTTATTGTAACATTGCTATTGTGTGCTAAAATGGGGACACGTGTCATCGTAATATTACGTAACAAAGCATTGTTGTTTGATAGCTAACAGGTTGTTTGGCCAGCTCCCTGGTTTAGCTGTTATATTATATTGTTCTTTTGCTACTCAGAACACACGGTCGTCGATACGAAACATTTTATCATCTTTGTCATATCACGTGCTGCAGGCCAGTTTTCGTTTGGGGCATTATGTACGTAACATCCTGGCCTCGATAGAAAGCTTAAATCAATGACTCTCGCCATATACAAATCTATTCGAAAAGTGAGAGTCAACGAGCCCAACATATTTCATATACGGTATATCTTTTGGCAACGAAGTCTTACGTATGCACACATCATCGTTATTCATTTATGGTCGGCTGGTCGTTGCCTTACTAAACTGCCCAGTTCAATCTTTTGCACATGGGGCTGCAAAGTTGCAAAAGTTGCGAAGTTCTGGGGCTGCAAAGTTGCACCCTTTCAGAGGGTGCTCACCTCTTATGAGGTGTTCGACTGGTATTTATCCCTAGGTTGATTTTAATATACCAAGTTGCGTCTCAGTTAGCTGTATTTTAGTTTGTCTCTTTGCTCTTGTTTTCCATGAGGGAAATTACAAAGCAGAGATTGTTATACTTTCCAAAACGTATGAAATGACTATGGGCTACTGCCGCCCCCCCCCCCCCCCTCTTTGGGATTTCTGTGACGTAGGAGACCGGAGGTGTTTAGTGATTACTGATTGCGAGATAATTATATATGTATATACATGTAACTGTTTGATATGTTTGAAGAATAATTCAGTGATTTTGATGATTTCTTTTCCTGCCAAGCAAATGTATATCGGTAAATAGCTGATTGTTTAATTTTTTTTTTTCTTGTCAGTGGGAGCTCTGTCTACTTCCACTCTCCACTGCCTGGTACGTGTAGCACACGTCTTTGCTTGTTAAATAAGTTCATGCTAGGTATTGTATACGAGGCCATGGCCTTGTGTACCATCCTCAACGATGTTGATTCTGTGTCATCTGTGTTCATGTTCGTTTCCTTGTTTTGTGTGTGTTTCATGTTTCTCTGCACGCATTTCGGTTTCCTTTCTTCTTTTAGGTCTGCATACCACCACGTAGCTGCTGAGTTATGACCAGGCGGGAAGCCAGCTATTAATTCCCGAATGTTTTATATTTTAACCCGTGGCTAACACAATAAATTTTGTTTTTAATTCCTTGAATAGTGATGATAACACAGTATAACACAGTAAGGCGCTTTGAATCTGATCATGCAAATATTATTTCCAGTTCATATGAAGATTACATATCCGATAAATACAATACCTCAGCACAAGAATTTGAATATAACTTTGACTCAAATGATCCGGTCCAGAGTCCATCGTGTGTTTACTTGACCGAAAATCAGTATAAAAATCGGATCACGAATACAGTTGATGAAACATTTTTTTTAGCTCACTTTAATATACACAGTATCAACAAAAATTTTGATAAGTTGCGCTTACTCTTAGAAAACCCAGATCATAAATCTTGCTCCATCATGGTTGAACTCTAATATCAGTCATTTATTTTCTTTACCCGGATTCGAATTTGTATTTAGAAATAGAAACGAGAGAGTTGGTGGTGAAGTTGGTTTGTACATCTCGAAAAAAAAAATATTATACATGAGGAGATTATTGTGGTGAGCGATGTACTCGAATTCCTTTTTATTGAATTGATAAATCCACATGGAAAAAAACATTATGATTGGCGTAATTTACAGGCCCTCTCGGTCGAATTTGAATGATTTTTTGACAGTTTTGCAGGATTTAGTAAAAAATCCCATGATACTTAATAAAGATACATTTTTGATTGGCGATTTTAATATCAATCTCATGAAATGTAACTCCCAAAACAGTTCAAAAGAATTTATAGAAACATTAATGTCTGCTTCGTTTTTACCATTAATTTCCAAGCCTACCCGTGTCACCAGCCAATCGGCTACCCTCATAGACAACATTTTTTGTAATGTTCTTCCACTTCCTGAGTCTGGTATCGTCCTCTCAGACATCACTGACCCTTTTCCTATATTTGCTCAGGTTCCAATTAAACTGACTAAACAAATAATTATTATAAGCGACGTAAGATTACTGCAGATAATCTTACAAGTCTCCAAAACAGTTTAAAAGAAATCGACTGGTCTTCTGTATACAACACTACCGATGTCAACTTGTCTTATGACTATCTCATAATTACCTCCGAAATCGATAACCATATTCCCCTGCGTAACATAAAAAATAGATATAAGCAAATTCCAAGACTCCCGTGGATAATCCAGTCTATATTACGATATAAAAATAGGAAAAATAATTTGTTTTATAAATATAGATGCAATCCCACTGAAAAAAAATGAGAAAAAATATGTTTCATACAAAAACACACTCACCAAATTATTACGTACGCAGAAGAAAATTTGTTATGTTAATCAGATAAGCAAATATAAAAATGACATTAAAAACACATGGTAAACATTAAAGAATGCTATGAATACATCTAACAATTCATCTAATATTTCTGAAGTTCGGTGGGGCAATGCCTCCAGCAACACTCCCGCTGGCATGGCTGAAATTTTCAATGACTTCTTCTCTTCAATTGGAAAAATCTTTCTCAAAATATTCCTCTTTCTAGTATCTTTTAGTAATTTTTTAGATATACCTAACTCCAAAACTATATTTTTTGACCCAACATATAAAGAAGAAATAAAAAAGATTGTTGCTAATTTGAAAGAAGGAAAAAGTCCTGGCCACGACGGAATTGACAATTATTTGATAAAAAAACAAACAAACATAATTTCTCTAATAGTGGATCCCTTAGTACACATTATCAACTCATCGCTTACAACTGGCCATGTGCCAAATAGCATGAAAATTGCGAAAGTAATTCCTATTTATAAGAAAGGGGAGAAGGATGATGTCATTAACTATAGACCCATATCTTTATTATCTTCTATTTCTAAGATTCTTGAAAGAATAGTCTACATCAGGACAGTACGTTTTCTTAAAACCTGCGACATTATTTTCAAACTTTCAATTTGGATTCAGGGAAAATCACAGCACAACACACGCACTACTTGCCCTCATCGACAAAGTCACACACGCACTCGACACACTTTCACACACAATAGGTATCTTCTTGGACTTCTCCAAGGCCTTTGACACGATTAACCACGGAATACTTCTCGCCAAACTGTCTCATTATTATACCGGGTGTCCCAAAAAAAGCGGAACGGTGGATTTTCAGTACCTTGCGGTCTAAAAGTTGTATATCTTTTGACATCATTAGAAAGAGCATCTTCAGCAAAAGACTATGATACCAAAATCATCAAATTTGGTTCAGTACTTTTTATTCTACGCCAATTTCTAAAAAATGCAGTCATTGCCAAATTTTGCCGGATTTTTGCGACTTATGACATAATAATTTGAGTGCGACACGCGATCCATACGGTGAATATTGTGTAAGCTCGGTGATCCATGTCAACAAAAGATACAGCTTTCACATTAGTCACGGGCCAGGAAAAAACCGTGTGTGTCTGTGTGTGTGTGTGCGCGCTCCCAATATGAAAGCGTTATCTTTTGTTGACATGGATCAACGAGCTTACACAATTCACCGTATGGAACGCGTGTCGCGCCCAAATTATTATCTCATAAGTCGCAAAAAATTGAAAATGACTGCATTTACAGAAATTGGCGTAGAATAAAAAGTACTGAACCAAATTTAATGATGTTGGAATCATGGTCTTCTGCAGAAGATGCTCTTTCTAATAATGTCAAAAAATATATCACTTTTAGAACGCAAGGTACTGAAAATCCACCGTTCCGCTTTTTTGGGGACACCCGGTATACGTGGAAAGGCCTTGGAGTGGTTCAGAGTTACCTATCAAAAAGATCCCAATTTGTACATGTCAACGGATTTGACTCTCAAAGTAAAACAATTGCATGTGGTGTTCCACAAGGGATTTTATTAGGCCCATTGTTATTCATTATTTATATTAATGATTTTCATAGATCCTCGGAGAAACTATCATTCATATTATTCGCGGATGACTCTAACCTTTTTTTTTCCCCACCCTGACCCAAATATCTTAATAAGAACAGTCAATGAAGAATTGAAAAGGGTCATACAATGGATATACGCAAATAAATTGTCATTAAATATTCAAAAAACAAAAGTTATGCTTTTTAGTAATTCTTTAGATAGCCTCCCAGGCAATATAACATTTGATACTACTCCCTTAGAAGAAGTTTCTTCCTTTAAATTTCTTGGTGTTTGCGTTGATAACAAGCTTTCATGGAGGAATCATATTGATAACATATGTGAAATTATTTCACGTAACATTGGCGTAATGAATAGATTAAGATATTATCTTCCTTTATCTGCATTATTAACTCTTTATTCTAGTTTGATACTACCTTATTTAAACTACGGGATTCTTGCTTGGGGTAATACATATCATATGTTACTTGATGAACTTCTTTTATCGCAAAAGAAAGCGCTTAGAATTGTTTTTAATTTACATACCCGAGAACATACAGATGCTTTGTTTTCTGACCATAAAATACTAAAAGTAAATGATTTGTATGTGTTTCAACTTGGCCAGTTCATGTTTAATTACAACAGTAACATTTTATCTAAAATATTCCACGATTCATTTCATCGAAACAGTCATGTTCATAACTATCCCACGCAACGATCCGACGAATTCCATCTTCCATTAATGAGAACCGCACATGCCCAAAATACATTTCTTTATACCGGGCCCAGACTTTGGAATAATTTAGATAATAGTTTAAAAGATTCTCCCAAATTTGTCACATTTAAATACAAACTCAGAAAACATTTACTTTCTACTTATAATCTTAGATAATTTAAATTGCTTTAATTCATGCTTGAGCTTTCACCTGTCCTGATGTCGCAGCACGTGGCGTGTTCTGTGTGCAGACCTCTCTTCTTTCTTCTCTCCTCTTCCTTTCCTGTCTTTTGTTCTTCGTAGACTTGTACTGTTACCGCCTTCTCTCCTCTCGGTACTGTCTCGCGTCTTACAGTGTATATGCGTGTGGGTAATTGAATGTGTGTACGAATGTGTTGTCCTTGTCATATTTTCCCGGTACACGTGGTTCAGTGAACAGTGTCCGGGCACTAGCATTGGTATTCTATATTTTTTTTTCCCTGTGTATCTCAAAATAACTACATGTATATTGTTATAAATGACTTAAATAACTCATATTGAATACTTGAATAGTATATTGTTTACTCATTGTTTATCTAGCGATCCACGTCCGACAAGCTTTGCTTTTTAGTGGATCACTATTTTCCATGATCGAATTTATTTTCCGCTCGCCCACGAAGTATTTATACAGTGTTCCTCCTAACTATTGTACATATATGTTGTTCTATAATTTGTCTCGTATATTACATGAATCTTTTGCAAACGTTTAAACAATATTATTTCATGACATGTATACTTTGTACTATGTTTTTGATTTTCGTTGATTGGAAATAAACTATGATTGAATTGAATTGAACCTTGGTTAACTGAGATTTTGATGGCGATGAAACGTGTTAATGGTGTAAGTACCAGTGTACATGTGTGCTGTTATTTAATTCCGTACAAGTAGTTATTTCCTTGAGAGAAAATAATTTCATTATGTAATTGATCTGTTGCTATGGCAACGTCTCTGTGACTTTTACCTACTACCAATTCAATTTAATTCAATTCAATTCATTTATTGTCATACCTCTCATTTATTAACATTACAACAGAAATCAGACAAGTTCTTTTACCTTATGAACAATGTGCAGAAAACAAACAATATACACGGTGATAACACAATTGCATGTAATGATAACTAGTCAAAATCGAAATCGAAATGGGGTTGATCAAAGAGAAGTATGACGGACCTACATGAAAGCAAGCTTGTTTGGCTGTAAGCCCCGAGTAATCAGAGTTTGTGAAAAAGAAACGGAGAACGGATAGAAGATAAGACTAGATGATGTACTGGTGCCAAATGTGTATGCCTATGTGATGAAAAAAAAAAGAAAAAGAAAAAGAAGAAGAAGAAGAGGAAGAGGAAAAAAAATATGAACCATTACTGTGAGCGAGCTATCATTGGTTTCCGGAGTAGAACATGATTTGCATAACGTCGGCCTCATGCCAGAAGGGCCCTAACAGTGTACAAAGTCTATGGTGTTAAGGCCCTTCTGGCATGAGGCCGACGATAATTATAAAGCCTACTTTGGTATATATAGTATAAACTGTTGTTGTATTAAAACCAGGGCCGGCGCAGTGTTTTGAAAAGTGTGGGGGCCCACTTCCGGGTTTCATGAGCTAACAAGCAAAAAACAAAAACAAAAAACCGAGTTTCTTCAGCTGCCAAGCAAAAAAAGAAAAAAAAAGTCCACAGCTCATCTCTGTCCGTCCACTTCCGGGTTTCCTCAGCTGACAAGCAAAAAAACAAAAACAAACAAACAAAGTCCCCAGCTCATTCTCTCCCCTTCCATTACCGCCGCCATACTTCAAGATCTCTATCTATTTCTATTTTAGTGCCACTTACGTACTTCCGGGTTGAAAAAAGTGTGGGGGCCCAAAGTGATGACACCTTATATATTCGTTTGTATGGTACACGTGCACAAAAAGTGTGGGGGCCCGAGCCCCCACGGCCCCCACGGCTGCGCCGGCCCTGAAAACTACCGCCAGGATATGATCAGTAAGACACAAAAAGTAACATGTACTGCTATTTAAGCCATTTGGCGCCTGCCGTCAAGCTCTTAATCAGCAAAGAGAATGGACAGAAGGGGATAGTAAAGTCAAGTAAAGTCAAAGATTCCTGGACTAAGAGTTACCGGAAAGAAGTGAATACTTTCTTTTTTTTTTTGTGGGGGGGGGGGCGGGGTTGTAATCTAATTCTATCCATTAACCATTAACACGAAACACCTTTATACACAATGATACAAGTCTAGTCCATGAATGATAGAGGCTTGCAATTATGGTACAGACACTTCAGCAGAAATCGCATGTCCTTCACAAGTGCATGGAATCTGAATCTTGGTTTCAAAATGCAGTAGGCCTATTGCATATCACTGTAGACAAATGGGTTAAGTTCGTGATCCGTAATAAAAGCAATGGAGCATGTCTAGAGTGCAACATTAACAAGATGGATTATGCTATTCATCCTATTTCATACGGGGTTTCGATGGTGGTTGCTCTTTGTTGTGTATTTTTGCAAATAGCTTCGCTATCCCCACGTTTCGTAAGTTAATTTATCTTTACAAGGCGGGCTATTGAGATAGAACATATTTTCCAATTCGGATCTTGACGCTCAATAACCTTTCTTTCAACAAGCAAGAAGGAAATGTATCTCCCAAAGGAACTGTTTCAGATTTTAACAGACTTCAACGACGATTAGGAATCTATATACAAACTCATCTGACTTTGTTCTGCAGTACTCACGTGGGAAAGTATCAATAATTAGCGATTGATAGTGAAAAGAGGTGGATTAAACATATTGTGCATTGTAAGTGTCTGTGTTTATTACTGCTAAACCGATAAATTTCCTTTTTAGGGTGAATAAGTTACCCTAAAAACACTCTCCCCGTATTACTGCGAAGAAAACACCCCGGTCATATCGTTTCAAAAGAATATGAATATTTCCTATCATTACCACATGTGTTTTTCTACTCGCAGAATTTGCAATCATAGCCGCGATGGCAACCGAGTACACGACAGCATTACGAGTTCCTCGTTTTAGACTTCCACTGAAGTTTGTGGAAAATGACGTCACCAGTTATCTTGATAGAACAGTAGCAGATAACGAAAACAACTTGCAGATTACTTGGTGGTTCCTTGATCTGGAAAATATCGAGCTGGACTTCTCGACACGGATGTTGGTGTACGATGGTGGTAGATCCTTGCTGCTTTCTGACGTATCCGCTCAAGACGCAGGCCGAGTTCTTGGGTGCTACGTCTGTCAGCCTGCCCCTCCCCTCTCATCGTGTTCAGTTGGATTCGCTGTCATTCCATCTCCAAACAATGTTCTAGTCAGGGATAAAAACGTTGATACCTACACTTATCTACCTTATTTCTTCTCCGCTCTTTTGGTGATAACTGTAATAGCGTTCGGCTGTTGGATTCACTGGCGCAGTATGATTAGGAGGAAAATGAATACAGATGAGGATCCAGCTCCCGTTTCGAGGTCGCATCGACCCAGAGACGCTACTGAAGACCACAACAGAAGCGAACAGGAGTCTGGTGTAGAATATCATCAAATACCAATGAGAGAAATGGAGGCAGGAGCTTATGAAGTTCCATTGACAGCAGAAGACGACAAAAGACGGTACATGGATATGAGTGGAAACCCGACCCGGGTAGAGTACGAAACGATGGACACCCTGCCTTACGTCAACCTTTATTGAAGTATGTTAAAACTACAGCATACATCCACTATTCTACTGATAATCACTCTATCGATCATTGTTTTTTCTACGGCATTTGTTCCGCATAGTTTGACAGTGTATCATGAAAATGCCCCGAAACGATTGCTTTGTTTAAACGTACTATGGGATTTTTTTCAGTTCAATTCAAGTATACTTTATTTTCTTCCAACCTAAAGTAGTACATGGATTGTATATTACTTTCTCAATGTATGATCGAGTAAACTTGAACTTGTCCTTGCTAATTGCCTTTTTTATATACATGCTGGCTGAACATAAGCTTCAAGTTCAAACTATGAAGAAGAATATCTTAGATGACAAGCAGTATTATGAATCAGAGTCGAAGTACATGGAGCTAAAAAAAAAAAAGAATATCAGCCCCGAGCCGTGGTGATTAAGTTTGCCTTTTCCTCCCGCTGGCAACCAGCGGTAGGCACCTAGAATCACCACAATCTTCATGTCATGTAATGTGATTTTCTTTTTGTATTTTGTGTTGAAATACCAATAAATGATAAAAATAATGATAATATGATTGCTTGACAGACGTCAGAGATAACTTTGTGATAGCCCTGTCTCCCATGGAATCCAGTTTAACGATCACAAGGTAATGCTATGAATTAAAAGTGCCTATAACGATAGAATCGAACATCCATAATTACTTCTTTTATCTATTTGAAACCCAATATTGAATTCCGAACCTCGGTGATGAAGTTTGCCTTCTCCTCCCCTGGCAACCAGCAGCTGGCACCTAGAATCACCACAATCTTTATGTCATGTAATGGTGTGATTTTCTTTTTGTATTTTGTGTTGAAGTGCCAATTAATGATAATAATAATAATGATAATATGATTGCTTGACAGACGTCATAGATAATTTCGTAATAGCCCTGTCTTCCATGTGATCTAATAAGCCAGTTCGGGGTTCCAGTTTGAGCATGAGCAGAAAAAGGTCATTTGTACCGAGACACAGGTTGGTTTTTAATTTCACTGAGATAAGCATCTGTAATGCTATGATTATTCATCCTTATAAATGGTGCCTGCCAGTACATCTACCTGGCAGCAAGCCTGGTATTTGGCATTGTTAACAGAAAAAAAAATTAATGTATTCAAAATATCACAATGAAACAGATGCTTCCCAAAGTGTTGATTGACGAACCATTCTGGTCACTTCATCTACACAGGTTCATTCTTTGTTAGAATACGAGTTCCATAAATTGCTATGTTGGGCAAGCTGCTGCATTACGTCGCTTTGAATTGAGTGAAGTGCCTAGCCAACTGAGAAAAAGGAAAGGTCATTTGTACCCATGTGCACATGAGCTATCTCCGAACTGGCTTATTCTACAAGCACAAGGTAATGCTTTGAATTGAAAGTACCTTTATAGAATCGAACATCCCGAATTAATTTTTTATCCATTTGATACTCAATACTGATTTCCCTGCCACCCAACTCCATCCTCTCTTCTGTGATCCTTTTCCATTTACTACCGATACTGCTAACTGCATAATAATATTTGGGACCCCTAACAATAAACATGGGTAATCACCTTTTTTCATCGATATAACCTGTTTCACTTATAATGGTAAAGGAATCAAGTCCATCGACATTCGTAACATTATTTGTTATACTATACATTGTTAAAGCGTTGTTTGCTGTTTGCAACACATTTTGTTGAGAAAAATGTACTTCCCATGTAGTTCACAAACACAAAAGTATGCAAGACTTCCACATTGATACGTTGATTTATTATGGTAAATATCATATTTACGAGAAAAAAATATTGCGAACTTAATTTGTGAGGTAAAAAGGCAAAAATTTTCTGTTACATTCTTTTATTCAATTCCATCCCGTACACACAAAGGCTACTCATTCCAGTTTGTGCTGGTCATACATGTTCATTACGGATATTCAAATCATATATCCCTGCATGAGACACAGAAAACATTTTTTTTTCTTATGTTAAAAAATCAATGAGTATGTTTACGTATTGTCTATACTGATTTTTTATAAACAACCTATATTTCCCCAACAGACGTTCGCAGTTCACAATGCGAGATAGAATATTACAACAGTATTTCAAACATGATTGCCCAAATAATTTTACGATATATCACTTTCCTTTTGTAAAACCATTTTTCTTTACATGACATGCGACTGTAAAATTGATTTTACCCTTTGTTGCAACCACAAGGATTATAAGGTCTGCATGAAAAAAGTACAACTATTAGAGAATATGCTGTCACTAAGATGTTCGGGGGATTTTTAACATATTCTCACATGATAAACCTTCTTTCTCTCAAGCATTCTTTCTTCAAATTGTTTTTAGAAAGGTTTTGTTATCTGTGAATATGTACTTGACATCACTTAACACGAACAACCAAAATATAAGGAAGAGGTCATTAAATCAGAGGGGTGAAGATGTGTTATGAGACATAATTATCAGTTGTCTCTCTGTGCAAATGTGTTTGTAAGATCACTAACGTTGATCTATGTTTTTAACAAACTTGTCGGTAAAAGGAACCGGTAGGATTCGAACCTGTCATCTATACTGCTTTTCGGGTAGCCAAACAACAAGACTATCCCTGGTTAACAGCAGTGAAACGATGAAGTTGGACAAATACCAGAGCTCTGAAGTTGTAAATATTAAATGTAATCTAGATTTATCACAAATACTAAGATTGAGAGGAAACAATAGTTGTGCTTACAAATATGATCTGTTAAAATATGTGAAGCTTATGTTCTGAACTTTTTAAAATCCTTTACTGTACAGTAAAATATGGCTTAGGGCATGCACAGAAACGTTTTTGCTTTGTTGTCATGCAATGTTTGTTTACTCATATTTTCATTTAGGTAATTACGCATGCAACAAGTCAATGAAGATTCCATTAGCATGTCTCATGGGTGGTTGTGACTTCCTTCATCATTTTTTTGAGTGGTTACCAGACCTAAACATTTGACTTATAATGGTTACGTAGTTATGATGGAGACGAAAATACTGTCAAGTATACCGAATGTTGTAGTCATTGCTAAGATGGATCAAATATCTTTGATCTTGTCTGATTGGAGGGAGACACACATTCGGAATAGCTGAGAAGACGTATACCCCTGTTCCACAGCGCAGTCTACAACTCACAACAATCAGTGCCTTTTCCCCGCTCCTTCTTCCAAAACGTGTATGCCTGCCTTAGTACATGGGCGCAATGTCGGCATGAAGCACCAGTTAGAAGGAAGTTTCCGTAGCTCCTCCTAACAGGCATTTTTTAGGATATACATTTCTAATTGTTAATCTGAGGACAAGTCTGCCCTACTTTGGCAAAAGAAGGAAGTGACATTTTTATGGATAGTGACTTTTTTGTATTGATTTGGCATATTTGAGGCAAATTTGAGGATCCAAAAGTTAAAATTTTGGCCCATTTAGAAGATATTCGGGTGGAAAAAAGGAAGCAAGTGCACAAAATTGCATGAAAAAATGGCATAAGGAAGCAAGATACAACCTCATGATATAGTTGTCATTTGTTTCCTTTTGGCAAATCTTTTATATTTACACACAATGTAAAATACTTTGGCAAAAGAGAGCGAGTAACATCCTTATGATTATGATTGTCACTTGCTTGCTTTTGCTATTTTTTATGTTTGCTACAAATCTTTAATACTTTGTCAAAAGGAAGCAAGTAACATTCTCATGATATGATTGTCACTTGCTTCCTTTTACCGGATTTTTCATGTTTGCCAAAAGTCTGAAATATACTTTGGCAAAGGAAAGCAAGTTACAACCTCATTTTATATGATTGTCACTTGCTTCCTTTCGCCAAATCATTTATATTTGCACACAATCTAAAATACTTCGGCAAAAGGAAGCAAATGACATCCTTATAATATGATTGTCACTTGCTTCCTTTTGCCAGATTTTTCACGTTTGCTACAAATCTATAATACTTTGGCGAAAGGAAGCAAGTGACCTATTAATGAGTTTCTATGGGAATATCAACATTCTTCGCATTGTCATATGCATCTCCATATGACTTGCACGAATACCGACATTATTTCTATATATATATATATATATTCTATATTTTATAACATACATTTGTATGATTTATAGCATTTGTACTCGATGTCACCTGCTTCCATTTGCCAAAGTAGGGCAGCATAGTTTATTCAATGTGCCTTCTGTAATCAGGCAAAACATATGACAGGTGTTCAACATAAAAATGAATATAGAGATGTTTGGTTCACGTTCTTCAGGTAAAATGAAAGTAGTAGTAATTTCTGCAATTGCTACTAGATTCAATTCGATTCAATTCAACTACTAGATACCATAATGACCGTAATGTCTTGACTGTAATACACAAGTAAATGTACTTGTTAGATTATTTCTGTTAAGTATCAAAATGATTAACACTCGATCAATACACTTTCATCTATCTGTATCTGTCCAGCTACTGTGTGTGTGTTCGTGTCTGCTGTTGGGGTTGTGTTATTTTGCACCGAATAAATTCAAGTTAAATATAACTTTTGGAGCCTTTCAGTTCAGAGCAGAAAAGCAAAACGAATCTGATGGGATCATAACGGCCCACAGCAATTACAATTATGCGTGTAATCAAAGACGAAACTTTCAAATATACAAACAGGGCCATGACAGGTTATACAGAGGAATATGGTTAAAAATGTATGTACAATCACGGTGTACAGTGCATATACATACGATATCATGTACAATTTTACCATCGATTGTCTTGAATGCAGCTATACTGTATATAAGGGTATGTCCCTTGATCTATAACCCTGGAAGATTTCGCTCAAAAATATTACTCGAGCTTTAATACATTAAGGTAGCGAAGCTAAGCAACGTGCCAAGAAACCATTATAATTGTTTATTCTGCAGAATTTGTTTACTTATTTGTTTTCAATAATATCTTGTATGTACAAAAGAAAGTGGGAATGGTAATGGACAAATGGATGGCCAATCGTAGAATAACATTTCTCCAGCACTCTTTTGAGCTAGAGACCAACAATAATCATAATTAACAATATCATGACAAGAATAAAAGAAATAAATTCATGAGAATAGAAATAATGACAATAATGACGAAACTTGTTGAACTGGCTTTGTGGCTTTGTATTATGATTGGATCTGAAATTAACAGAAAGAAATGTTTAGATGAAAAGCATAATTAGACACACACACACACACACAAACACAAACAAACAAACAAACAAAACCACAAAACTATATTTAGCTTAACCCCTTGTTCGAAGAGTTTCATTATAAATCAAACAATAAGACGAGAAGTATATGACATATTATTGTAACCATTGTAGGTTGTGTTATCCTTATACCAGAGTACTTTAAAGTGATTTAGGCCTACTTGCATCATCAGAGTAAAATTCCACAAGCCGAACTGGGTTTTCTTAAGCACTTATGAATATATTTCGCGCCATTCGCCTAATAATTCGAAAAACTTAGTTTACTTTCGAGAGAAACTGTGTTTATCGAGCGATAATTTAATTTTATCGATAAACTCTGTTCATTAAAAGAAAACTCAGTCTATCAAGTGAAACACTAAGTTTAACGTGATATAGGGCCTACTTAGTTTTTCACTCGATAAACCGTGTTTTTCTTGAAAAACTGAATTTATCGACTGATTAACTAGGTTTTTCGGTCGATAAACTGAGTCTTTCGGCGATAAACTCAATTTATCAATGATCAGAGTTATCCAAGCTTTGTCAGCAGTGGGTGCTTTGAGCTAGCTATGCCAGTGCTCGTGTGCCGTATTACCAAATCTAGGTGTTATACGACACTGACAGTTACATTGCGGCAGTTGTCAACTTAACCACACGCGTCGCCCTGCAATCACAACGCAACGGACGTCGATCAATGATCGTTTTGCTCTCTGTTTTGACATTGGCACATTGAACGGAAGGTACAAGTGGGCAGCCAGAGGAGCTGCCAGATCCGGAACTTCGAGACCCAGATGTAAGTTACTTTACTCGACTCTGTTTCAGACTGTTACAGTGAAAAACTAAAGTATCTAGTTTGTGTTACTAATTACAGCGCCCAGAGGTTAACGGCCAGGGTGATAACTATTTGAATAAATAGGGAGCTTTAGATTTGCTGCGCAGACGACGACGACGACGACGCTTGAGATGGACGTTCTCCTCTTCCCTGCGTCGTGCTAAAAAGTAGCTTTAGATTACGCTGTGACGCAACGTATAAAAAACAAAATGGCGCCCCATGTGATAAATGCATCAAGTAGCTCTCTACGTCCTACGGTCGTGAACTGAGCGGACGTAAAAATACCCCAAAACGCGAAGTGAAAACTCGTGCGCGCAAGCTATGAATAGATCGCGTCTGATACGCAATTCTGCGCATGCTCAGACCAGGGACTTTTTTTTCCCCTTTGATTGTTCCCGTCGAGAAAATCTATAGCTCCCTAATATTTACAGGCGCGACAATAAGGTGCAAGTAACTCTCCAAAAACATATGACCTCGAAGCCTCATTTGCATAAAATAAACAGCTTGTGTAAGCAAAACCGATGGGGAAGTGTTGCGGGACAATATGCAATATCTCCGCTCAGAAACCATCAAATGATTAAATCTATACAGCGAATTGAAGGAGAAACGTTTCTATAACTCGGAATGTTAGTCTTTGGGGTTGTATTGAGGATAAACCTGTGAAAATAACGTCGAAACTTAGCTTTCAAAACAAGAATGTGGTCTCTAAACAAGTGTTTAGATTTTCATGTAATTTTTAGATTTCTCAAAGCTCAATCATGTTTTTATCCAGGCTGGCTGTCGGCGGTGATGATAAGATCAATTCAGGTTGTGCCACTTTTGACAGAAACAGATGTATGAATTCATTAAAGGCCCGGTCACAAATGCCTTTAAAAACGAACTGCTATACGGACGCCGTACGAACGATTTTTGGACAATTTCGTAAGATTTTCTTAAGAAGGCCGTACGAAACCAGCGTTCGTATACAGTTCGTAGATCGTTCGCAAGTTCGTAGCCTTTTCGATGGTCCTGTCCAAGATTTTTTTTTAAACTTCGTACGAAACCCTCTCTTAGTAAGGCTGCCGTACGAACGTCGTAAGAACATCGTAAGAACTACGCAAGATTTTGTAGGGTCGAGAGAAAATTCTAGAAGCCTTAAATTCTTACGATGATTGTAAGAACGCCTTAAGTCGTTCATATAGTGCTCTTACGTCTTTCGTAAGAATACCTTACGAGCGAAGATTCGTACGGCGTTCTTACCAACAACTCTTCGAGTTTACATGTGAGGCGTTCGTAAGGGACTCGTAAGGCGTAGGTACACAATTTGTGCAATTGTTGAGTTTTAGGGGTATAAAGCCAAACGCGCGAAGTTCAAACAACCCCCTCCTCTACTTGCAGATGCAGCTGCAGTTATAGTCTCCTTAGCACTACTGCCATCTTGAAGTATAAAACTTTCAACCGTCACAGAATTTTCGACAGGAAACAGCAGCGTCTTTTTAAAAACCCGACAAAATATACAAATAAAAGATTGTAAAATCATCTTACGAATGACTTGAGAGTGCCGTGAGTTGCACGTACGACCATCTTCCGACAAAAAAGAAATCGTAAGATGACCGTAAGTCTGACGAAAGAATAACTCAAGGCATTCTTACGAGAAACGTATGAATTCTAGGGCCATTGTATAACTGAAAATCATTTCGTTTCTCTAAAGGTCTTAAGTTGTTCTTGCGAATTAAACAGCGTTCGTAAAAATCGTAAAATCGTAAGAAGGCCGTAAGAATCTGTGCCCCATCTCCGAATCTCTACGAACTCAAGAATTCGTACGAACAGTGACATTCGTACGAACGCATCGTTCGTACGAACCATTTGAACCTTTGTGAGCGTAGCTTTAGCTCCACGTCTTTATTCTAGTAATTCCGTAAAAGTGTCCCCTTTCAGCAAATCTTAAATAACCATGATTATCAATAAACTTAGATTTTCTCTTGATAAACGGAATTTATCGTTAAATAACCATGATTATCAATAAACTTAGTTTTTGCTCGATAAACAGAGTTTATCGTTGTACTTAGTTTTTTTTTTTTTAATAAACTCTGTTTATCGAGCAAAATACTAAGTTTATGGATCAACTTATGTTCAGAGGCCGTTGTCCAAGTCAAGCGTTCTACTTATTGATAATGGTGTCCTCCACCTGTACACTTGAAGATCTTTAATGATTTTATGTATTCTTTTACATGATTATATGTTTGTAATGAGAAATTTTGTTTATATTTCCATGACTTGTAAATAATATGTTCGATATTGTTATTCTTATTTTCTGTTCTGTACAAGTGGAGAAATAAAACTTACTGAAACTGAAACTAAAACTCTGTTTATCTAGCGAAATACTAGGTTTATCGATAAACCCTGTTTATTAAATCAAAACTAAGTTTATCGTGATAAACTAAGTTTTTCACTCGATAAAAAAAGTTTCTCTTGAAAAACTAAGTTTATCGACTAATAAACAAAGTTTTTAGGCGATAAACTAAGTTTATCGTTTATCGGTGATATACTCAGTTAATCAGAATTACTGGGCAAATGGCACGCTATACACGTAATATATTACACACATAGAGGGCATAGGCTAATCTTAGTTTGAGTGCTTTTTGTCAATCTTTCTGTCAGTCTGTACATCCTAGCGTCCATGTGCCTTGGTGACCTTCATGACGTCAGGAGTGAAGATGAGCTTAGTTCGCGCGCCAAGTTGTGCTCAACAAGTCGATACTTGGCCGCTATTTTCTATCGTTGTTTGAGTGAAAGGTTTTGTTTTCTAGCAGAATGAGCCTATTACCATAAGTGCATACACACAAGTACGTTAGATCCCTATTAAAACACTCCAGGTTTTTATTCAAAGACATGACATTAATCTCGAGTTAAAGCAGACGTATAGTGGATAGACAAACTAATGTTAGCATATAATTATTTAACCATCAGACTGGTAATCAGATTTGACAAAGGATGTGGTACTTTACGAAACTAGCAGAGTCCAATATCCTGTTGATGTATCATTCATGGCTGAAAACAGAATGTTGTGTACTATCACATTATCTGGATATCTGATACCTGACTTTTTCTGTAGAACAAACAGAATGAAGAATAACCCTCTTCCGTATTTAATACGTTTGTATAATACTGAATAGAATATGTGATTTTTATGGAATGTCACTCTCACTCCAGCTCCATTTTTTTTTTCTTTTTTATGGACAGGTGTGCTACAATTCATTCTGTAACTGGTTTTTCAGCCTTTTGCATTCATCAGCCCATTTGCAACATGGTTGCAATTCATTGCAGTTCCCTGCAATTTCAGCAAAAGAATCGTTAAATTGGCTTCCTTTGACTCTAGGTTTTCCCATTCATTTTCAAACTTTTTTCATTCAATTTCACAAATTTTTACTTCAATTTCGTCGCAGGATGTCGGGAATAGGCCAATCTTACTTTCAGACTGCTAATCAAAATTGATTGAAGGATAAACATCAGTCAAAAGTTATAACCCAGGACAGTATGTCAGTGTCACCTTTTGAACTTTAACTCGTAATATTCAGTTTTTTTTTTTTTTGTTTTTTGTTTTTTGTTTTTTGCATCATAATGCATGAAGCAAACTTTAAATTTTGCACCCTGGAAAGCAGCAAACATAATTATGTTATCCATTCTTTGACATTAAACAAGCTACAATTCTACACTTAAATCTTGTCTTTAATCATGTTTGCCTAGAAATCGTTTGTCAGTGTTTTCGTTTGCGAGACGGTACGTCTGCTTGTATCAGTGTGTACTCGGATTGTTTGTGTGTGTGTCTGTATCTACGGTTCTGTGTGTGTGTGTGTATGTGGGGGAGGAACACTTGTGTGTATGTTAACTCCTAAATGTAAAATGTGAACGGTTACATGAAAAAAATACATGAATGACTGGAAAATCACACCGGATAGAGATATGAGACGAATATGAATGAAAATGTAACGAAAATGATTGACAAAAGACGAAATCGATCCTGCTGATTTGAGTGCTGCGAGTGAGACTGACGAATTTGAACTGTAAATGACGAAAATGTATGCCAAATGACTAAATTGAATGGACTTTACTTGAAAATGAACGACCAAAGAATTTGAAAGTAAGACTGGCCTATTCCCGACATCCTGCGACGAAATTGAAATAAAAATTTTGTGAAATTGAATGAAAAAGTTAGAAAATGAATGGTAAAACCTATCTTAGAATAATGATTGAGGTTTTGTAATGGAGAGTTAATGGTATTTTAATTGTGAATGATGAAAAATATGTGTGATTTTGAGAAATTTCAGGGAATGAGAAGAGGTTGAAGGAGGGAAAGTGCAGAAGACGATAGTAAAGTTTATAAGGAGGGGGAGAGTGGAGATGAAGAAGAAGAAGATGAGTATAGATGAAAAAGAAGTTGTTAGTAAGGTTATTTATATGAACAATAGATATTTTTATGAAAATGAGATATTAACTGATTTTTGTTTCCATATGTGTAAGGTCAGAAAGTTTTGCAATCGTTTTAACACGATGTGTTATATATATATATATATATATATATATATATATATATATACATATATATATATAGATAGATAGATATAGATGTAACGAGCTGAAAATAGGGGGCTTCCGAATAGGATGGGCATTATAAAGGGAATAATAGGAATTTAAAAGGTCAGGAAGAAGATAGGGCAAAGCACAGGGTGAATGAATAAAGGGAATAAAAGGGGAGGAATAAGGTTCAGACAGCGGGCTTAGGGCATGGTAGGACATTGTAGGGAATCAGACAAAGTGAATAAAGAAGAAGGGCATTTGATAGACATCAGGTGATTTTTAAGGGGATAAAGAAATAGATAGGACCGGCAGGATGTTAGGAGTAGATGTTTGACGAGGAGTTGAGGTGTTTAACGAGAATATTGTGGTAGTGCGAGTTAAATTGGGAATCCTGCTGGAGGAGTAAGTTAAAGGCTCGTAGCGAAGCTAGGTTTTGTTTTATAAATATTAGGAGGAAGGGAGAGTGTCAGGTTGGGTTCGAGACGCAGGTAGGTTACGCAGGTGAGAGGAGAGGGTCAAGTTGGGGACAGGTAAGCGGATTGGTCGAAAGAGGGGTGTCAATAATTCAGGTGTGGGAAATTAATTATAATGATTGGATAATGGAATTGTAGGAGGGATTTAAGGGTTAGTTTAAAAGGGCATGCATTGTAGGGAGAAGACAGATTTTTAGAGAATTTTAGAGAATTTTGGAGAAGTTTGGAGATTTCTGCACAGATTTGGTGGACGGAACTTTCGGCACCCCCCTTTTTGGGGAAATTCCACCCAGGTTTCTGCACACATTTTGGAGAGACTTCTGCGAGCAATTGTTGCGAGAGCTTTTGCCCGGCTCGAGAGAGAACTCTGTCAGATATTTGAAGTTTAGCAAAGATGAAGTCCTCAGAGCAGCAGATTTGAAGATGTAGCCCGTTGGCATAATTTCCTTCTGAAGGTTTGTGGGGAGAGACCGAGGTTGGCAACACACCGGTGGACTGAATTGAATTATAGTGGGGTGTCGTCCTGAACAATGATTGATTTCTGCCAGACCATTTATTAATATGTAGTGCCGTGGGCCGAACTTTAATTTCTGACGTGGGGAACGACAGCTTGCAATTTCGAATGACAATAATAATTAGCGGAAAAATCGGAATTTGATTCGAATGGGAACGCCTGTCCGTGCCACTGTCCAACGAGTTGTCGTGTAAAAAGTGATTGTGAATTGTGCACAACCCCCACCCCTGATGCCCACTAATATTCCGAGGAGGCCGAGGAGCAAGTGAAGCGAAGCCCAGACAGCCAGATCGACGCAGCCGCATACCAGCCGTCAGGGAGATGCTGCGACGAGCCGCCGGTGCGACGGAAGCGGTACGGGTCGAAGGCGACGAAGGCAGCCATCAGCAGAGTTACGTGTAGCGCCAGCGAAAAGGACTGAGCGAAGGAAGGACTTCCGTAAATGATTGCAGTTATCCACGGACAATTTCCCCTCCCAATTAACCCCCCCCCCTTTTTTTTTGCACTTGCACCCGAAGCTGTATGTAAGTACAATAACCGAGATGAGATTGTAATGCGCATGCCCAGTTAAATTGTGTAATAGCGTTTGAATCGCCAGTGTCAAGTAATCATTGATAGAAATTGATTGAACCAGAGGAGATTTTCCCCTTGAATAAAAGGCAGTTAACTTTATGAATTTGATGTAACGTTTTCTAAATTCTTGTCCGTAAATTAACCTAACGAATTGCTGATGATGTGGCAGGTGTGTCTATTTATACGAGTGCACTAATCAATTCCCCTCGCGTCTCACAGACCGGGCGCGAGCCCAGCCATCCCCTGCCGCTGGTAGCCCCAGCCCAGGGCGGTGAGCTGGGGCGGGAGAGTAGAGGGTTAGATATATATTTCTATTTCTATCCTTTTAACAGAGAAAATAATCGATGTTTCACTGAAAGTTATAACGGTCACGCATTTTGTGTTTTAAGTTCAGCCCTTTGCAGGTACGCCGAAACTTTCTCTCTTCGATAAAACACTCAAATGTGCTGAAAACCGCATGTTGATTCACCATTGTTAAAGTATGGTGAACGAGACATTAAAATCAAGAAAATCATATAAAAGAAGGTGTCAAAGCACAGGGAAATGTCTCCTGAAACAGATTTTTAATGTGACTTATTCAAATATATTCGCAGCACTGAGAAATCGCGAGTTAAAACCGACTGATTTGGTTCACCGATATTCGCTGCGGAACAGCCGTCTTTTTCGAGCCCTAAAGTATGGCGTCACGAAATGAACAAAACCATTAAATTTATTACGAGTGCAGCGGGCCATCGAGGCTTCCATTCATAAAGCACGTATTTCTTGGTCAGCCGATGCAATATCTAGCCTGTCTTTAGTCGCCTCTGCTTTCTCGGCTGAGACATTAAAACGTCCAATTTTTACCTTATATTGTACGGAAAGACTTAGAGTTTGACATCAAGAGAGTGCCAATGACACTGATAGTGACAGTGGCAAAGTCGGGGTGCTAGAAGAAGCGAGGGAGAGGCGACGGATATGGAAGGCCGCTGCGGACACAACTCGTTTGGGGCATACATGGAAACGGGCACACTGCCTCTCCATACGTATGCCCCAAACGAACCACGTCCGCAGCGGCCCTCCATAGAAGGAGCCCACTGTGTGGATGGAGTGATAGCACAGCGCACATTTCGTGACGTCATAATTTGGTCGCCAAAATTTCGCCGTCAGATCGGGTTCAGGTGGTCTAAAAAGGGTCTCAAAACACCATCTCTCCATCGTTCTGGAGACGTTTTTACTTTTTCAAAGTTAATTGTTCATATTCCTAGAGACGTAAGCTTTCCAGAAATGTATACATCACCTTGTTTATGAATATCGTCTTTTTTTTTTCTCGTTCACCATGCTTAAAGGTTTTATTTTTCTCTCTTTTTATAATGATGTGTTTGATTATTGGCCCTCCATTCATTCATTTTTTTTTTCTGATTTTATCTCAATCTTTTTTTTTTTCACACCTGCCAGAATAAATTGTTTAGTCTTAAGCAGACTTTCTAGATCAGTTTAACTGCCATATCATGTTCCTCTGTTCTGTGTCATGTGAAATATGAAGTTTTGTATTTTGAATAATTTTATTGATATCAATTCAGTGTTTTTGTATAATACATTGCAATAGTATATTTTTGATGAATGTTATATCTATTGATGTTTTGTAATAGAGAGGGAATGGTAGTTTAATTGTTATGATGAAAAATATGTGTGATTATGATAATGACAATTTCAGGGAATAAGAAGAGGTTGAAGGAGGGAAAGTGAAGAAGAGGATGGTAACGATTATTAGGAGGGGAAAGAGAAGATGAAGTAAAAGAAGATGCGTAGATGAAAGGAAAGTTGATTTTTTTTTTAGTAAGGTTATTTGTATAAACGATAGAGATTATTTACGAAAATGAGAATAGAGGTGTGAATGATTGTAATTGTATTATTTGTTTTTTGTTTAGTTAATGGTAAAGGTTAATTTTATTGTACAATAGTTAACATTTTTATAGTACATGTACGTTTGTATATTTGAATGTGTTCATGATGATTCTTGTAAGATGTCCGCAATTCAGCCTGAGGACTGCAAGAGATGTTATTCAATAAGTACCTTTCAATATGCAATATAATATCGATATTCAAGTGGCATGAACGTAAGTATAGTCAATTTATACGCACATGTAACAAAATTGTGATTATGTTAGTAGATTTGAATGGTTTTTGTTCGATGATGATAGTAATTATGGCAGGATCTTCTTGGAGAACAGTGTCAACATTGAAGGGAGGCTACCCTTGATAAAGACTAGGCCTATATCATCATAAAAAATATGATTATAAAATGAAACTAATAATAATATAAATAATGATAATATCAATAATTATATATTTTTATTATTGTAGTTATTAGTAATAGTATTGAAGAGGCCACCCTTGATAAAGACTAGGCCTATATCATCATAATAATGATGATGATAATTATGAAAATAATAAAAATAATTACGATAATGGTTTTGTATGTCTGAAGTACATGAGTGCACCTCATTGGATTCTTCGGAAAAGTAATTATCATTTCATTTTTGCTAGTCCTCCAGAAAGGAAGTAGAACGTAATCTGAAAAATTAGGAATTCAGAACTAAACTTTATCCTCAGATTCTCATCATGATTATATCATGTGTCAGCATATTATAACACACGATCAAATGACAGTATCAAATGGTAACCTTGATGCCATATACAACGAACGTAATTTGTTTTTGCCCCCCCCCCCTTAAACACAGTGACAGTCTGAATGTGAAATCTGAATATCTCAATGTCAGATACATGAATGCCCCTTTAAATATCTTGTGATGGTCAGGTTGTTTCTGAATTTACCTGTTTTCTGGGCCCCGTTTCGTAAAACTTCTTTAAAAAACTTATATCCTTGCATGTGATTGGCTGAGAGCAAAATTGTCATAAAAATGTGGCAGTTGCTACTGATAACAAGTTTCATGAAACGGAACCCGTGTGTTAGGAGGGAAAGACCAGCTTACAGAGGTTGATGAATGACAGCACATGTTTTACAACATTTGTTTTTCTCTTTTGCCTGTTCAAGCATTTATTTCAACGTATAGGTCATGTCCGAAAAAGTACAAACTGTGTGTTGTAGTCATTATTTTTCCAAAACACATTTGAAACAAAACATACCGGATTTACTAAGTCAAAAGATGAAGTATATTATACACATTCTTTTTTCACATCTTTAAAAATTTGATCAATTTCCAGAAAATTGGGATTTCCCTAAAAAAAGACATATCATACATATTTCCTCCTTTTACAATATCATACTCTTATTTACAAAACTTTAATAATGCTTCTATCTCTTTAACAACATAGTAAACAAAATCAACTAACTCGCTAAAATGAATATATATTCTAGTATATATATAGTATATATATATATATATATATATATATATATATATATATATGATATGTGACAATGACTGTGACACGGTCTGTCGAAATGCGTCAAAAGCAGCGGAAAATTAAATTTTTGTTTTGTCGATAACATGTGGATTCTACAGACCACTACACATAATCATGTATGTATATCTACATATATCACTATGTACAGTACAGCATATTCCATATCTTGCACCTACAACGTTTGCATAAATTGGTATCACTATCAACGTGACTATATTGCCAAAGAAATGATTTTTCGTTTGACTGCTATATTAAATAAAACTTTTTTCACTCTCTTTTTGCCTCTGTATTGTTTCTTAAAAATACTTCCTCCCAATTGACATTAAAGTTTATAATTTTTTCCAAATGCAACAGACCTTTTGCTTCACTTTTTCTTTGAAGGGTGAAAGAAAAAAAATTGAAATCCGTGAAAAAAAACAATTTTCCATTTTTTAGATATTAATGGGAAACTAGACAAAATGTGAACAAATGAACTACTTGCGAAAATAACAATCGGTGATTCATAACATATGAAAGCCTTTCCTACAAGGGTGAGATTATTCCTTCTCTATTTCTCTACCACATTTTTAGACTTTTTTCTTAGTTTAACTTCATTACTCCATACACTGTAAGAACATCGGTGTTAGATTTAACACCACGGGTGTTAAATCTAACACCGATCAAATTTCAATAGAGGACCACACCCACAGGTGTTAAAAATATACTGTGATGGTGTTGAAAAGTGTTCACCTGGCACTTCGTGGTGTTAATTTGGCACTGTACCTGGTGTTATTTTGACACTGTACTGGTGTTAATTCAAAAATGACACCACATGGTGTTGATTTGATATTTGTTGGTGTTAATATCAATGGTTTAACACCCGTCCAGCTTCAATAAGAGACCACACCAGCTGGTGTTACTTTGATGTAAATTTATTTTCACATTTTTTCAAAAATCTAGTATTTTAATGTAAAATTCTTGATCGTCTTGTTTAAATTAAAAATCAACAAGAAGTGCAGTTACTAAGAAACTCTTCACAAAACAGTTTAAAATTTGGAAATGACACCCGGAGGTGTTAATTTAACACCATAAATGAGCACAGAAAATTTAACACCAGCTCGGTGTTCACTACTTAACACCGGACTTTTGGCAGTGTATAAACATTTACCTACATCCTCCAATCCTTAATCATCAGCATTATATTGATGTTTTAGGGCATATACTGTTTCTCTTTCTTTTTTCTTTTGTGTATCACTGGACACGTCCCTTTACCAAACTGGTCCAGTTTTCCCGTAATGTGATTTGTACATGATTCTTCTCTTTAAAAAAATAAGAGGTGCCTGTCATCTGCATATCGCAATATTTCAATTCATTTTGCCTAACATTTTATAAAGTGTCACTGGGCATAGCTGCCAAACATAACAAGACAATGACCGATGAAATTTTCTTGTCTATTTTTTGTTTCTGGCTGAGTATTTACACCAGCAAACAATAAAAAATAATAAAGCAAACCAAGTGCACGCCAACACGAAGATGACATATAGTTAACATGGCTATCACAATGACTGTATGGTGGTTCAGGTTCAGTGGAGACCACACTTAGGGACTGTACGCAATGCGAATGAATATTCATAAAACCTATTCTACGAATAACATTGTGCAATGTGTTTTCTGACACACAATCACTCGATTGACATCAAACCCTGACATATCAGGGAGAATAAAGTTTATTCTTCTATTCTTAAACCATGAATAACCCAGTACAGCTTTCTTGCCGTAATCTGGATCCATAAAATACAGTACAATCCCATTAATGTCACAGTAAACAATGTATCAATTATAGCATTCCACTTTTCACACGAGGATCGCATCTCGCCGTAATCAGGGAACGTGCAGCTTGTGAGTGTTTTCTTTCCCAAAGACAGCTATTTCACATGATATGTTGCGATTTCGATAAAATCATCAAAGAGTACATCAAAGGACTAGTGGCTTCTTCCTGTTACTGTGTGGGTTGAACAGTTTTATAGGCACATAAACGAAATACATTGTTTAAGATACAACATGCAAATGATTAAATTCAAAAGAAGTGGGAACTTTTATTCGCGTGCGTATAGTGATCTCCTCACATGCAAGACTTCCCTTTTATATTCAAGGCCTCAATTTTACGTCGTATCCGAATGATAAGAATGCTCAAATCAAACACGCCTCCCACCTTATTGCCTTTATATTGACAACACAACCTTTATTTTGACAACACGACATCAATATCGTCAAATAGGAAGTTGACAGTGTGTACTTCCCTTCGCATTTGGACTACACAAAGTAAGAAACTTAAAGCACTCATGAGTGCTTTAAGTTTTGATTTATCTCCAACATTAAATGTTTATGAAATATGATTGCACTAGATCATGCCATGTTTGTGTCAGAATCCATTGTGGATTGCGGAGGCGATGACTCTATCTCCACATTTTTAATACTCTTATGTCATTTATCATTCAGTTCTAGCCGAGTATATATACAGCGGCTTACAATATAAACTAACAAAGCATACCAAGCACATGTTAAGATGAAAGTGAATAACATATTAACCTGGTTACCTATACGACTCTCTGGCAAATTGTCTAGTGGTCTAGGGAAAATAGTACGGGACGATTGAATGCACTGAACCTTCGCAAACCCTATCCGAGTAATAAGATTGTTCGTGGTGATTTGTTGACACACGATCACGTGACTGACCTCTAGCTCAGAAATGTTCCTCAACAGCAACGTTTTCCCTCCATTCTTGAACCAGGGATCGCTAAAAGGTTGCTTGCTGTAGTCTACATTCAGGTAGTACCATGCAACCTCGAAGTCTTCATCAATGTCACATTCAAAGACAACATCCCCCTTTCCACACCAGGATCGCATCTCGACGTATTCAGGGAAAGTGCAGCTCCGGAGATTTTCTTTTTCAAAGACGGACAATTCACATGATACATTACGATTTCTAGTAAAATCTTCAAAGGTGACAATCTTCACTACAAGCCCATCAGCTTTCGAGCCTAGTCCTTGTAGGTACAGGGTTGGTGTTATTCCTTGTGAAATATTCGCACTGCAGCGATATTCTATTCCGGTTACATCAAGAGTATCACCGGCAAAAACAGGCAAAATAGTACATTGAGGGCTAGAAAAGTCGTTTTCGTCCAGAACCCGTTCAATGCTATATGTGCGCAGTAGTACTCCGTTAGATTTGCAGGAAAATGATGTAGCGGCCTGATTCAATGTCACTGCGAACGTCAACCATGACGCCGTCGCATTTCCATCAGCAGCATACCCAGACGGAAGAAGACTGGTAAAGCCACCAACGTTGAACTCATTACTTGATCCTGATTTTGATATTAAAACCCAGCTGAATGCATTAGAACTGTCCTGGCTGAGGCACATCAATATTTTTACATCGCCCACGAATGCAAGGTGAATTGTCGTCACGCTGTCGGCGGCTACAGCCGATACAAAATAAAACAAAAGAGCTGACAGCATGTGTGGTAGCATAGTCAAAACATTCATCAATGATACAAACCCAATTAAAAAACCAAGTGAACATAATTATGGTGGTCCTCTGAACTATACACCACGTTCGGTAACACCACGTACGTCTGTAACGTTTAGATCATTTTGTTTCTGATCTACCTTCATCGGTCTTTCCACTCTCCAGGGGCGGATCCAGGGAGGACCACAAACGGCGCACGCCCCCCCCCTTTATTTTTTGTTGAAACAAAAGAAATAAAAAGAAATAAAATGGGGGGAGGGGTGCGTGCGCCCCCCCCCCCTTATTTCTGTAAACACGCCCCCTCTTTACGAAATTCCTGGATCCGCCTCTGCTCTCTCTCTCTCTCTCTCTCCATTTCACACACACACACACATATATACATATACAGGCACACACACACACACACACACACACGCAACGTGCAAAATGATATCAAAATGCCACATGTTAAGCCTTCTCAAGCGTTTGCCTGTCCATCCGTTTGCGCATGCGCATATCGCTCCCAATCACAAATGGAAATATTATAGGTGTGGTTATGTCGTCACCTCATTAAGCTTCACTTTTTCACGCAAATGTTTGATGAATTTCAGTTTGCGATTAAGAAAAAGGAGAGTGTTGTGATTATTAGATTTGACTTAACCATTCAATAAAAACATGAATTATTCCACGAAAGTACGAAACCTGAAAAATGTACCAGATTAACACGTTTCGTTGTAATCAAAATCGTTAAATTTTTACATTATATTGTTGTTTTTTTCTCAAAGTTATGAATATCAATGTTCTTGTCATCTTACTTCGATGAAAGTTCAGGTCTCACCACAGCAACAGTCATTGTTGAGTGTAGTTCCTACCTTGGATAACCAAGGAGGTCCTAGAGAATGGAGTCACAACCGTCTTATTTCCTTTGCTAGATGTTCGAAGCCGACGCTCACAAATATTTGAAGCATGTGCCAAACAGGATGACTCGTGTCTCATTGCATAATCACCAGCCACTTTCAAAGGAAGATATGTCTTTGTGATGGTAATTGCTTTTCTCTATCCCTTCTTTTAAAAGGTAGGTGGTACAGACACGAGGATGCGCGAATAGAAATTGAGCAAAAGATGCTGAAATAAAGTTGAAAATTACTCGACTTGGCATACCCGGGCACTAATCTGAAATATCTTTCAATAAAGAATTTCACTTGAAGATTATTCCATATTAGTTTCATTTGTGGAAATTGAGCGGAAAAGTGATAAAACCAGCTTTCCAGGATAGTACAGTTTCAATCATGCTCACATGATACAGCTCTGATTTACACTTTTGCGCAAATTTCTGGACGGAATTGACTTTTGTTTTACATGCTTTATCATTAAGTGAAATTTCATTTCATTTAGTAAATAAATAAGCAAATTATTTCCAACATTATGATATCGTTCAAAATGAATCTTCAGATTGCTTAGCAAGACGGCGGCGTCGAACATAGATCAAAAAGGGCACAATTGCAACTGTGGAATTCTTTTGTACATCAATAGAAATCTGACAACTCTTTGAATAATTACCGCCAGTTGGAACCCATGCATAAAACCTCCATGGGATAATTGAGATTTTGATTGCAACGTGTTGATGGTGTAAGTCCCAGTGTGCAAATGTGTTGTTATCTAATTTCGTACAAGCAGTTATTTCCATGAGAGAAAATAATTACATTATGTAATTGATTTGTTACTATGGCAACGCCTCTGCGACTTTTACCTACAACCAATTAATCAGCGAAGAGACAGAAAGGGATAGTACAGTCAAGTAAAGTCAAAGATTTCTGGACTAAGGGTTACCAGCAAGAAGTGAATACTTGGGGGGGAGGGGAGATTGTAATCTAATTCTATCCATTAATCATTAACATGAATACCTTTATACAGGTCTAGTCCATGCATGATAGAGGCTTGCAATTATTGTACAGACACTTCAGCAGAAATGGCATGTCCTTCACCAGTGCATGGACTCTGAATCTTGGTTTCAAAATGCAATATTGTTTATCATTGTGGACAAATGGGTTAAGTACGTGGTCCGTAATAACCGTAATCGAGCATGTCTAGAGTGCAATATTAAGAAGAGGGATAATGCTATTCATCCCATTTAATACGGAGTTTCGACGTTGAGTGCTCTTTGTTGTGTCTTTTTGCAAATAGCTTCACTTTCTCCACGTTTCATAACGTAATTTATCTTCATAAGGCAGGCTATTAGAGAGGACTTAAATTCTAATTTTGAATTCGGATCTTGACGCTCTACAACTTTTCTTTTAACAAGCAAGAAGGAAATACATCTCCCATAGGAACTATATCAGATTTCAACAGTCTTTAACAACGATTAGGAGTATACACAAACTTATTTGGCTTTCTTCTTCAGGAAGATTAATAAGATTCATACTTTCCAAACAGCAATCTTTATGCACAAATACACGTTCAACCAACTTCACTCGGTGTTCAATGATTTCCTAATTCCTAATTTCAATATTCATTCTTACCCAACTCGCCGTTCATCTGATTATCATCTGGAAAACCCAAGAATTGCTTTAGCACCAAAATCCTTATAACATCATGGCCCTGATGTTTGGAATTTTTTACCCGTTGACCTTAAACAATGTAGATCTGTTCTTTTATTTAAAAGACAGCTTAGAGATATGTTGTTAACTCAATATGTATCTGAATGTTAGAGCATGTCGCTATTTATTTGGGGGGTTTTCACCTCCATTGTTAAAGTAAGAGCTCCGAACTGATCATATATACACAACAAACATGAACATTAACACATGTTCACAACACATTTCCACGCAAACACCTCACATCTTGCACAATGCACAATGCACCACTGCACTTTTTGCTCCTTATTCTTCCCTCCCTTCTCCTTATCGCCTCAGTGAGTGGTGACTTATGTTATATTCTTACAATGTTGTATTGTTTAGACAATCATTTCTGAGGCCATTGTCCTCGTCAAGCGCTTGCTTATGACGATGGTCTCCTGAATTTCTGTATACATCAAGAATTGCCTAATTTGTCTTCGAGCAAGAGTTATACTGTAACTTATGTTTGCATAAATGTATGCACAAAATAGTTTATTTTCATTTTGAATTCTATCAAGGGAAAGTTGAATATTTGAATTAATCATTTATTTGCTTTAATTGTCAGATTCAATTTATACTGTGCTCAATTTGTTTGTTCAATTGACGTTGTACTTCATTCATGTATGAAAAAGAAATTCAGAAATAAAATCAGAATCAGGACTCGCGTGGGAAAGTGTCAATAATTTGCGATTGACAGCCAAAAGAGGTGGATTCAACATACGTTTGTCTATGTTTATTACTGCAACACCGATATACTTCCTTTTCAGCCAGAATAGTTACCCTAAAAACACTTTTCCGGTATCACTGCGAGGAAGTCATCCTGGCTATATCGTTTCAAAAGAATACGATTATTTTCCTATCATTTACCACATGTGTTTTTCTACTCGCAGAATCTACAATCATAGCCATAATGGCTACCGAATACACGACAGCATTATGAGCTCCTCGTTTTAAAGGGGATGGCTGGTAACTGATCTGTGGGAATAGTGGGAATGCTGAGGGATGATTGTTCCAATCCTTGTGGGATTTATTTAAGAGTACATTATATATCTATTGTGTGACAATTAATGACCAGTTAGCGGTCGCCCCGTCACTGTACAGGCATGCTAACCTGGAAACATTGAACTGCACTTTACTTGAATATGAGACCATTCTGAAGCAAATGATTTTAACACAGCAATAGATATAAAATGTACTTATATGAATCCCACAAGGATTGGAACAATCATCCCCCATCATTCCCACTGATCAGTTACAAGCCATCCCCTTTAAACTTCCACTGAAGTTTGTGGAAAATGACGTCACCAGTTATCTTGATAGAAGCCTAACAGATAACGAAAACAACTTGTAGATTACGTGGTGGTTCCTTGATCTGGAAAACATCGACACTTCTCGACACGGATGTTGGTGTACGATGATGGTAGATCCTTGCTGCTTTCTAACGTATCCACTCATGACATAGGCCGAGTTCTTGGGTGCTACATCTGTCAGCCTGTCTCTTCTCACTCATCTTGTTCAGTTGGATTCGCTGTCATTCCATCTCCGAACAATGCCTTAGTCAGGGATAAAACCATCTCTTAGTTAGATAGTATAGTATATATCACAATTATAAACACTCTGTCAGTACACTTCCATCTATTTGTATCTTGCCAGCTATTGTGTGTGTATTGGTGTCTGCTGTTGGGTATGATATTTTGCACCGAATAAAGTCAGGTTTTAATAATAAGTTTTGAAGCCTTTCATTTCAGAGCAGAACAGCAAAAGGAATTCAGTGGGATCATAACGGCCCACAACAATTACAATTAGACGTATTACCACAGACGAGACTTTCAAACATGCACACAGGGCAATGACAGCCTATACAAAGCTTGAACGATGATTAGTCCAGGGAACAAAGAGACAACACTTCCTTCCAGGCTAGGTGTTACG
>NW_027307705.1:5000-62034 GCF_964275005.1 Diadema setosum | reverse complement strand
GGGAGGTGAGGGGAGGAGGGGAATTAATTTTCCATATTTTCAACATCTTTTTGAAAGATCTTTGACGGATTTTCACCAAACTTGGCAAATAGACATCTTTAAACTTTATTGTGATATAATCTTCATTTGTAAAAATAAGTCCCCCTCCTCCTCCCCCACGGCGAAGGTGTGTGTGTGTGTGGGGGGGGGGGGAGTTGAAGGGTTAGAAATTTCATGATTGATTTTAGCGGATCCAGGGGTGCCCTGCATGAAAGAGGGGTGAGGGGAGGAGGGGAATTAATTTTCCACATTTTCGGCATCTTCTTGAAATATCTATGACGGATTTTCACCAAACTTCAACTCCTCCCCCCCCCCCAATCCTCCGGCGTTGGGGGCATATATAAACAAATTAAGATCATATCACCATATCATCATATAGATACTATTTGCCAAGTTTGGTGAAAATCGGTCATAGATTTTCAAGAAGATGCCTGAAAATGTGGAAAATTAATTTCCCTCCTTCCCCTCACCCCTCTTTCAGGGCACCCCTGGATCCGCTAAGATCAATCATGAAATTTCAGTCATTAATGTCTTCATATAGCACTAACCTAGCTCTTTTGCTTTAATATTTTACTCAGATGATAAAAATTCTAGACTTTAAGGACTCAGTGGCAGGCTTCAACTTCCCCATGCCCCCCCCCCCATCCTCCGGCGTTGGGGGGCATATATAAACAAATTAAGATCATATCACCATAAAAGATGCTATCTGCCAAGTTTGGTGAAAATGCGTCATAGATCTTTCAGGAAGATGCTGAAAATGTAGAAAATCCCCTTCCTCCCCTCACCCTCTCCCCTCTCGGTTATAGGGCCGCCTGGATCCGTCATAATCAAACATGACATTTTAGTCATCAATGTCTTCATAGCGCTAACTTACCTCTATCTTTTTTGGTTCTGACTCAAGAAGATGAAAAATTCCAGACTTTAGGTCTCCGAGGCTTCAACTCCCTTAGGCGGCTGGGGGGGGGGGAGACTTATCTAAACAAATTAAGATCATATCACCATAAAGATGTCATCTGCCAAGTTTGATGAAAATCCGTTTTGGAGTTTACAGGGAAATTATAGCGGTAAAGATTCATGAGCAATTTTTTTTAGACATCGAGATTATCTATAATATATACCATCGGTACGTAATACCGTTGAAGTACATGATTTTTACATTTCCCGGCAGCGTTTTTACAATTCCCGGCAAAATTGAACGTTTTTGCATTTCCCGGCGAGACGTTTTTACAAATCCCGTTGATGCAATTTTTGAGATTTTTACATTTCCCGGCGAGACGTTTTTACAATTCCCGGCGTTTTTACAAATCCCGGCGAGACGTTTTTACAAATCCCGGCGTTTTTACAAATCCCGGCTCCACATCCCTTCACCGTCTTTACACGGATATCCCTAAAGTGTTGACAGATGACATATGCTTTTGCTTTTGATATCATTTATCATTCTCGGACGACATGCCTCCAGAGCTAAGTAGGCCTATAAGAAGCACACCGGAAAATCTACGATAGCCTACATACGATGACATATACGCCTCTGCTTGTCGACATCATAAAGGCAAATCTCTTTGTTGCAAACTCTCATTTTGCGGGAACATCATGACATAAACAAACCAAACCAAAACAAAACAAAACAAAGCAAATAAAAAAAAAAACAGCAAGGAGATGTGTGTGGGTCAGGCGACCAATACACGAACAGGAGAGGTTGATGGCTGTAATGATGGGGGAAGATGTGAGCAAATTTTATGGACTTTATGCGCTTGTAATAATTTGGCAAAATACACGAATAAAACCATCCCGGGTGGAGCCGATGCTAATACGGACGTCCCGATGTCTTCACGGATTGTCCCGGAATGAGTACTGAGGCAACACGGCGTAGACGGTGCCAACAAGGAAGAGATCGTATTGATTTTCATCCGTGATGTCCGGGATGAAAAATTAGGCAAGCTTATTATTATTTTTTTTTTTCGCGGACATGCCGGATGTTCAAAGATAATGCCGGGTGACTTCACGGAGTAAAAGTACGTAATAAGTGCGTTCTATTGTGATAGTTTAAAAGTTTAATGTGTATGAAAATTTGTTGATGTTCATAAGTAATTCTAATTTTTCTGCCAATGGGTGACACAATTTTTGATATTTCTTTTAGAAACCCCCTGGCTGCGCAGGCAAAGAAGTATAATTATGATCAATTAAATAACATTGATTTCATTTATACGTTAATATTCTATACACACTGCTCCATATCAGGATCACCAGTGAAACGGCAACTATTATTGATCAGTATGTTGACAACCACCTCTGAAAAGGTCAAACTTCTGGTGTTCTGGAGATATACATATTATGTATATAGGTGATAACTTTATGAACTACAGTATTTTGGTTACAAATCACCTTGTTTCATAACTCACAACCAGATATGCATGTGAACTTCAGAAAGTCAGGAGATGTAGACTTGGAAACGTTTCGTGGAGATTTGAATAATAAAAATTGGAATATAAACTCATGCGACTACTGATGATACTTGTATATAGGTACGTCAGAAAATTTCTGAATTGGACGTGTTGCAAATGTCTTTTGAAACGGTTCTTATTTTATGACATAAAAGCTACTAATTCTCCTTTTGAAGATCACTTCTCTCCTACTCCAGAAAAGAGTACCCAGATATGGCATAAGTTGAAATTTGATGTATTCCGTGAAAAGGTTCATAAATGTGTACAATTAAATATCGTTAGTGTGACAATATATATATATATATATATATTATATATATATATATATATATATATACATATATATATTATATATATATATATATATATATAATATATATATATTGATGAGCTAAGAAGTTTTCTGATCAAGAACGGTGTTCATATGCGCTCTGAATGAGAGTAATAAGCTTGATAAAGACATTACTGATTGTGAAATTAAAGTTGCAGATTATTCAGTTATAAGAAACAACCAAGCGCGCCGGAACACTTTTGTTTGTTTGTTTGTTTGTTTGTTGTTGTTGTTGTTGTTGTTGTTGTTTTTTTGGGGAGGGGGGGGGTCAAAATCTCGTCGGGGGCACATTATGTGACGATGTGAGATCCTCGGCGATGGAGCGAAGCGACCGGGGGGGGGGGAGGGAGGAGGTTGTGTAAGGAGGAATACCCCCCCCCCCCACGGTAAGGACCTTTTGTAAAACAGAGCACAAAAGTCGCGTTTATAGACGATTTAAAAGCAAACTTCTAAGGAATTAAACAGAGTGAAAACAAATCAGTGCAAAGGACTATGATTATTACAGAAGAGGTACATTAATGTGACGGTGTGAGATCCTCGGCGAGAGAGCGAAGCGACCGAGCGGGCGGGGAGAGTGGGGAGGGTGTGGGAGCGGGGATACCCCCATCCCACGGTAGGGACTTTTTGTGCAAACACGTTTATAAAGCATTTAAAAGCAAATTTCTAGGGAATTAACATATATAAATATATATAAAATCTGTTGGAAGGACTATGATCATAACATGGGGGTACATTATGTGACGGTGTGAGATCTTCGGCGAGGGAGCGAAGCGACCGAGCTGGGGCAGGGTGTGTGTGTGGGCGGGGGGGGGGGGGGATCCCCCTTCCCACCGTAGGGACTTTTTGTAAAAACAGAGTACAAAAGTCGCATTTATAGAGCATTTAAAGCAAATTTATAGGGAATTAATATATTGAAAAAATCAGTTGTAAGGACTATGATCATAACATACGCGGGATATAAATATTATTGTGTGACGATGTGAGATCTTCCGCGAGGGAACGAAGCGACCGAGCGGGGGAGGGTGTGGGAGGGGGATACCCCCTTCTCAGGATAGGGACTTTTTGTAAAAACAGAGTATAAAAGTCGCGTCTTTAGAGCATTTTGAATTGAATTTCTAGGGAATTAAACATAGTAAAAGAAATCACTGCGAAGGACTGTGACCACTATGAAAACTAGGCCTATTATACGGGCAGAGCGAGCGAGCCATTATATTCACTTTGCCATTCGTCTGAAATGTATTCATTAAAAGCTTAAACGTGATCGCATTGTTTGAGTAATAAAAAATATTCTTATACTTAAAAAGCAGAGGAGAAAAGGAAAAATGTAAGGTTTACATACCAAAGGTATGTTTCAGCGGGCACACTCGAGGACGCGAGGCTATCAATACCATGTATACACTAAATTTACTCATAAGTAAATATTAGTGTAATGTATATTGTTAGTGTATTTATTTTCAGTTATGAAATTGACAACTTTTAGACAAGAAAAATGCTTTTATTGTTCATTTTGGTCTTTAAAAAAAAATTATGAATTATTTGTTACAGGGGTCAATTTGGGGTGCAAAACCTCGTTTTGCCCCCCACCCCCTCCAACATTTTATGGGAGGGGGGAGGGGGGCAAGTGCTCCCCCCCCCCCCGCTTCCGGCCCCATCATCATATAAGGTACGATTCCGGTGTTTTGTCTTCGACAAAATATCCTGAGTCCACCTATATCTGCTATATACCTATGAGCGTCATGAATAAAATGAATATCTTTTGTAGAAAACTGAAGTTTTTAGGGAGGGACAAGGACTTATCTTTTGGCAGGTGGAGCTTGATTAGAATAGATCAAAACAAAATGAACCACAGAAGACTGACGTTGGCGGTTTGCCACCTCCAGCGAAATCCATCTGTTTAAATCCCTGCATGAAAGTATAACTTTTGCAAGGTATCTTTCTCATTTCGAAATAGTTCTTATGGGAGCACAAAACTCATTTGAATGTCTGTTACGCGGATATTTCACATAAAAAAACAACAATCCAGTAATGGTCAGACTAACAGTCATATTTGAATCAGAATTTATCAAAAATATAGAGATATGTTGTTAAGCCGTCAGTGATTACTTTCTGAAAAAAGAGAAAAAAAAACACGTGTAACACAATTAAAGTAACATAATATGGTGAGCAATCAGATCGTAAGAGCCATGTATTGTTGGCCAATCTTAACTTTTTGCAAGCCATCTTTTATATCTTATAGCATATGATTCCCTATCATCACATCTCTGTGTTCGTATAGCGTCAGACTTGCATGCAGAGAGGATGTTAGCAATATTTTCAGTATGCGTGATTTACAAGCATCCTTTGAGGCGTACGTTATTGGTATTTTTTGGTGTACATTAACATTGTGGAGGCCATATTTTGGCATACCTGCATTTTGACTGATTTGACAAATTTGCTCAGGCATTAGTCTTAAAGGGATGGTACAGTATTGGTCACGTTGGAGATGAGAATTGGGCTTTTAACCTTTTGCGAGATACCAAGAAAATACTTATGAAATAGTACAGAGCTATCATTTTAAGAGGAATTCAAAGTTTATTTGATGAAAATCGGGTTTGGAATGACTGAAACATCCAAAAACAAAGTAAAACAAAGCGATCCAAATAAAATGTGGAATCACCCTGTTTTAGATATTCTCAGCCATTTCAAAACCAATTTTCATCAAATAAGCGTTGAATTCCTCATGGAATTACATGCTCTTTCATGTTTCATAAGAGGTTTCTCGTTATCTCACCAAAAAAAAAAAAAAAAATGGTAGAAATCTGAAATTAGGTCTCAACCAAAACTGTACGATCCCTTTAACCTAAACCCTCAAGGATGCAAGAGTTGTATTAATCATTGCATATTTTGATTTCCCCTCGGATTCACCATAGAAATACGTTAAGACCACCATGTTATACCATGTCAATTTTTCACTATCTATAAAAGGAAACCCTCATAAAATGGAATTTTGATTTTGGGGGACATTTTGGAGGTCATCATATCTCAAACCCCCTTAGATATTGTGCACCGAGTTGCATTAACAAATAGGTCCTAAGCACAATCAAAATAAGGCAAAACCATTAATTTATTTTTGATTTTCACCATTCGCAAGGAATTAAATATTCATAATATTGGAATTCAAATTTATTTTGAGGGCCATTTGGGCTACCATCTTAGATATTATTATAGATTGCAAAACTTTCAGGGATGCAAGAGTTGCATCATCCAGATTCAGTTTTATGGCCGAAATTGTGTACAGACAGCAATTATTTTAAATATTTTTCGCCATTTAGCAGGATCGAAGTACATGCAGGTATGTGAATATTCGTCTCTGGTGGCCATTTCGGCGGCCATCTTTGAACATTAAAAAAACCTTCAAGGATGCAAAAGTATAAGATGCATCATGCAAATTCGATTCAGCAGTACCTCGCTAAAGGGTATATATTTGTTTTCAGTTTCTCACAATTTAGAAGGAAATACATATATAGTGACACATGAGGAATTTCCGTACGTTTTGGCAGCCATTACAGTAGGCCTACGTACTGGTTTGAGGTGGGGATTCATGTTTTGAACATCTCATAAGTTTATGCAAGAGTTGCATATCATCCAGATTCGGATTCAGCACCCCCAAAAATTTGGCACCCACAAATGGAAACGACGTGGCGCAGTACTAGTATACTGGTACTACAATGTAATCAGACCAAAGAGGTTCTATTGCATCAGACTGGCCTGTTCGATATCGGTACGCTCATGGTACGAACCATGTTGGTAGCAGATGGTACGAACACACGCGTCACGCGTCGCGTAAGCAAAGCGATGTGTAGGATTTTATGAACCTTGCGCAGGCGGAGTGCATTACATACAGAGTAGCACACAAAAAGAGTGAACGCAGAGCTAGCTTGGCACAGGATCTTTGAAGGCAGCAAGCTCGAACGACATGAGGCTTCTTTCCCCGTCATTACATTACTGCTAGGCCTACATTTACACGATCGACCGGGTAGCCTGAGTTGCGTCGTCTGTTGTGTGAAAGATGTAAGTAGAGTAGATAATTGTAGGAGCCGAGGTAGATTCGGTCACTCCGCTTCGGCAATATGGCATGTGTAAACACACAACCCTGCCTGTCGCTGCACACCAGTGTCACGTCGCGCTTCCCACGGGGTCGAGTCTGGTCGGGCTATGGCATGGTATGCACACAGTAGGGAGATGAAATAGAGTATTGACCAAGCGTTGTGGGACCGGACGCGTACATAGAGTCACTTTGCAGGGGAAATCCAACGATTTAGCAGGTTAATTCTCACGCCGTTTTCAGAGTATGTTGTCTAGTATATGAGGAGTCGGTATATATCAAGTCTTTGAGGTAAAGGGTGCATATTCTATGTAAAATAGATACATTGTAAGTTTTCAGGCGCGAACTTAAGTGTCTGGAAACACAACCCCCCATCGTAGGTTTGCAAGCACAAACCCTTGTTGGTCGTAAAGGAGTCTGCGCCAAGACTAGTACATGCACCACTTTGGCACTGTCCCATAGGCCCTGTGTTGAAGCTTCGGGAGAGGCTGCAGTGTAGTGGTGCGTGTATTAGTCTTGGCGCATGCAGACTCCTATACGACAAACAAGGGTTTGTGCCTGCAAACTATCGTACTACATGTAGTACTATTTAAGTAGGGGTCTCGATACACACCCACAATTTCGTACGCGTGGCTGCAGCTGTTGCTGGATGAAACGTTACGGTTAGGCATAAGAACTGGTGTGGGGCATGGGGTGGTAAGCTACATGATGTGGTGTAACTTCTGGGTATATTTCTAAAAAAGTTAGATCACATTTTTTTAGGTGCTAGTGTACTTTTGCACCTAAGTTAAGTGTTGTCAAATGATCTTCAAACATGCACAAACTCATGTTGTTAGTAACTGCGACCAGCAAGTACAACTGTAACCATGCACCCCCAACGCGAAGCTCCCACAGTATAATTGTGAAACCTAAAAATACAGAGACTCCAACTCTCCCGCTGAAAGTCCATTTTTGCAAAATCTCCCGTTCTCCCGCTTGAGATTTTTGTTTCTCCCACCCTGGCTCTGTACGTGTCTCCCGCTTGAAATGATTTCTTACTTATTGGCATCATACAAAAGAATGTTAAAAAAATAAGTCTTAGATAGCATGAGAGACCATCAAGAACCCTAAAGCTTCCAGGGCCCTTAAGCGGGCCTGGACACCGGCCGCAAGGAACTTCGCTCGTGATGCGCTCTTTGCGCACATCAAGTTGGAGTCTCCCGTTTGCTAGGGGTTTCAGTCGGGAGAATCTCCAGATCAGAAGGTGCTTGGGGTTGGAGTCTCTGAAAATAAATACTTGCATCTGTCTCCAAAGTTGATTAGAAATTAAGTTTTAACACTTTATTTGTGTGTCGGAAAATCGTTGGAAAATGTTGATCTCGATGACTCAGAGCTAGCTACACAGCGTTTTTATTATGGTGTCCTTAAAAAGCTAAAATTTGTATCTTTTCCTCGACCAAGTCTCGTAGGCCCTAACGCTTAGCAACCGGTATTTGTACAATGTAGCATCAAAGCAGTCGAGCGCATGCGTGAGTGTATGCTGCTACTTATATCTTTCTCTTCCTTCTTTCATTTTCAGGTAGAATCTATATACCTAAATTTTCCTTCCCTTCCTATCAATCATTTCTTTGTGGTTTTCCTCTTGTCTGACTTTCTCATTTTCCTATTGAACTGTACTTACTGCCTTATTCTTTGTTTCCTTCATGGGTTGTTTTTCCCTCCAACTACAACTTGTACCAAGGCCCAGGGTCTTTCCTTTCTATCCTCTCCAATATATTTTTCTTTTGTTAGTTTTGTGTCCTAATGAATCTTTTTCTTTTTTAATTGACCAGCATTATAATTCTTTTTATCCTTCCTATTCATCTTTGCTTTCATCCAGTTTTGATTCAGCTCTCATTCTTTTATTCTACCAAGTGCTTTTCTGTTGTATGTTATAGACATTCTACAATGTAATCTATATTTTTCTCTTTACGTTCCTTTCTTTTCAATCATATCCATCTCTCCCTTTCCTTTATAATGCAAGTTTCTCTTCTTTCTTTCCTTCCATCTTTTAATGTACTCTCTGTTTTGTAAATCCTTTGTTTCATTTTTTCCATTTTTAGCTTCGTCCGGCGTGCGTCGTGCGTCGTGCGTAAACTTTTTACATTTTCATCTTCTTTTTGAAAACCCCAAGACCAATTTTCATCAAACTTGGCAGGTAGCATCCCTAGGGGGTTAGGAACTCAATTTGTTAAAATGGGCACCATGCCCCACCCAGGGGGCCCCCAGGGGGGCCCAAACCCCCCAAAATTAAGGAATCTGTAAAAATCTTCTTCTCTAGAACCAGAAGTGATAGAGCTAAGTTAATACTATGAGTTAGTACATTGATGACTGTAGTTTCAAGTTTGTTCATGGCAGAATCAGGGGTGCCCCCTTTGCGACCCAGGGGAGGGGGGTGGGGAGGGGTCCTAATAGGGCCTAAATTGTACATTTTCATCTTGTTCTTGAGAACCCCATGACCCATTTTCACCAAACTTGGCAGGTGCATCCCTAGGGGGTTAGGATCTCATTGTGTTAAAATGGGCACCATGCCCCACCCAGGGGGCCCACAGGGGCGCCCAAACCCCCCAAAATGAAGGAATCTTTAAAAATCTTCTCTAGAATCAGAAGTGATAGAGCTACGATAATACTATGAGTGAGTACAACTATGTACATTAATGACTGTAGTTTCAAGTTTGTTCATAGCAGATCCAGGGGTGCCCCTCTTGGGGGCAGGGGGGGGGGGGGGTTGGGAAGGTCCAAATGGGCGCCTGAATTGTACATTTTCATCTTATTCCTGAAAACCTCATGATGGATTTTCGTCAAACTTGGCAGGTAGCATCCCTAGGGGGTCATGATCTCAATTTATCAAAGTGGGCACCATGCCCCACCCAGTGGGCCCTAGGGGGCCCCCAATCCCCCCCAAATTAAGGAATCTTAAAAAATTTGGGCCCTTATTGTACATTTTCATCTTCTACTTGAGAATGCCTGGTCAAATTTTAGTAGAACTGTGAATAATTTAGATTAGTGACTGCTTGAAAGGTGAACTTGCGATTCTCAAGTGAGCGCTAGACCCGCGGGTCTCTTGTTTTTATTTAACTATTTTCCTTCATTTCCTTTTCCCCTTTTACCTAGCCTTAGGCTATGGTCACAACCCCCAAAATCAGCCTGCTCGGCGACCGGTCGGCGAGTTTTTAGCTAAAACCGGTCGGAGAACGACCGGTGACCGACCAGTGACCGACCAGGGGACCGTTTCATGAAACTTTTTGTCAGTGATTTACACTGACAATTGTTAAAAGCTACTGAAATCCTTGCATCTGATTGGCTGATAGCAAATTTGTCGGTGAAAACCTCCGACGAACTCGTTGATGAAACGCCCCCCTGGTGCCGCTGATTTTTAGGGCATCGGTCGGTCGCCACTGAAGTTTTAACGCGGAGTTAAAATTTCAGCGGCGACCGACCAGTTTTCACTTGCTGCCCAAAATACGCTCGGTGTCCGAGCAGGAACCGCCCAGGTACTGACCTAATCGAGCGGTCGCTGCCGAGTGATTTAGGGAACAAAAATAATAGAGACAAAAATGACAAGAGCACAGAAGAAAACCAAGAGAATAGATCGAGCGGTCGCCGTCGAGCGATTTGGGGACTAAAAATGTTAAGATAAAAATGACAGAGGCACTGAAGGAAATCAGGGCCTAGATGGAGATGATAATCTAGCGCAATGTGGAAGAAGCAGGGGGAGGGATAAGAGGCAAGGAAACCCCACCAACATATAAGCATCTCAACATCTCGGCAACCAACATGAGGGACATTGAAGTCAGAGGCAACCACGTCGGGGCAAAAGAGATGAAAGCTAAAAGTTAGTGTCGATATGTTGACGTAGTAAAATATGGTTTGGTTACCTTATCATTCATTAAAATCCTATTGATCGAAGAAGAAATGAATAACAAGAGATGGGGAAAATTAAAATATGAACTCAAATAGGAATAGAAAATACTGTAAAATATAGAAGCAAAAAAGATATTTTGGAAAATTCTAATCTATTCTAATCTTTGTTCCATCTTGGGTGTTCCTCCCTTTTGTTTTATTTCCTAATTTCTAGTTATCTGTGGTATCACATGGCGGAGTTTTGTTAGTTGATAATTTAACTATTAGATGTTTTGCCTCAAGTTTTCTCTTAATTAATTAATAAATTAATCAACACATCACAAATCACATAGGAACATTAATAAACACAGGTAGCTCGTGAGAAATTTCCGGCAGAGACCGGAGGGTGGCCGCTGGTACGCCTACAGGTCACTGGTAGATGACCTATCGATCACCCGTCGGTCGCTGAGCAATTTCGTAAAAATCGGCCGGTGGCCGGTGGCCGGTGGGAGATCGTCCAGTTGCCAATGGGGCATCGCTCGGTGACTGCTCGGACTCTGCTCGTTGCAGATCCCCACATTTCGCCAAAATTTTACTGAAATCGATCGGTGACCGACGGGAAATTGACAGGGCGCTGCTTGGTCATCGCTAGGATTTTACAGCCTGCTCAGCATCTCCAAAAACTGCTGAGCGGTGTCAAAATTTCAGCGGCGACCGAGCAGGCTACAAATCAGTCGGTCGTCGCTCTGAGTTGTGACCGTAGCCTTTGTAGGCTTTATATTCTTTCAAACTTGTCTTATAACCACATTTTTCACAATCTTCTTTCAATCACACACACGTCCTCACACATACATTTGTGTACCCACGTGTGCGCGCACACACACACACACACACAACACAATCTACAACCCCAATCCTCAATCGCTACTGTGACTCTGTACAAGCTGAAAGAATAGTGGGGTTACAGTTCGTTATTCGGAAGGTTCTTTGGTCCGAAAGTTCATTATTCCGAAGGTTCGTTAAACCGAAAATGTGATAAGGTTTGTTATTTCGAAGGTTCATTAATCCAAAAATGAACTAAGGTTCGTTATTCCGAAGGTTCGTTAATCCAAAAATGAACCAAAGCTCATTATTCCTAAGGTTCGTTACGGACCCTATTTCATTTCGGATCAACAAACCTGCAGAATATTGAACCCTATTTCATTTTTCGGATTAATGAACCTTCGGAATAATGAACCCTATTTCATTTTCAGATAAAGGAGCCTTCAGAATAGCAATCCCTATTTCATTTTTGGATTAACGAACCTTCGGAATAATGAACCTTCGGAATAACGCCACAAATGTTCAGATTAACAAACCTCTAGGTATAGGGAATTTGTGTGTTTTGGCTTAACGAACCTTCGGAATAACGAACAGCACCCGAATGGTGGAAAAGAGTATTATCTTTTTAAAGATGCCATAGGAGAACTTGCTCTGATTGCTATGAGATAGCTACATTCATATCTTCAGCGCTCACTGCATGCTGTGAACATGTTTTGTACACCCTCCTGCGCTGTCTGCTCCTGATAGACTAGGGATTCTGTAGTGTAGAACTGGCATATGAAGTATTCTATGTGAGAGAGAATTTTTGAAGTACCTCCTAAAGCTTGTATACATTTTGTACACCGGTAGAGCAATTTGACTGCCGTGAAGTTTCATCAACCGGAATGCCCAGGCATCTCGAGTAATTACTGTATATGATCCATACATACCGTACTTAACAGGGATTGACCTTTAGCCCTCTTTACATGAAGGAATAATTTCCATATCACCAAATCACGAGATACACTACATGGACATGCGTCATTTAGGTCATACCATAATGTCGACTTTGAGGCCAGAAAATGTTAATTTTCACTATACTTTGGTATACGTGGCCTTTGACTTTGACCTCTAGAGTTTTAATTATACCCACTCTTTCTGGATTTCCACTGGACTTCCTTCAGGGCCACAAGCACAGTGTGCCTTTGACCTGGACTTTCGACCTCCTTTCACCACTAAGTACATGAACAAACAATCAACTCTCATCACCACTGGCTGCAGGGCACTTCTACCTGATACTGTACGGCAAGGAAGGATTTTTTTTTTTTTTGTGTGTTAATTTCTATGAAGTACAGTGGCCAGTGGCACTTCATGGAATTCCTAGATTCACCCCTGGTGACCCTTAACATTGACTTTTCACCCTTATCCTTCCTAGAAAGTATTTCGTGTTTATTTCTTTCTCATTGAGTCTTATCGCTATTACATTGTACATGTATCACATTTCTAAACAAAGTTATGGGTCTTTCCATAGGGTTGGGGCACATAGGCAAAATCTCATCACCTGCACATACAAATGCAACTTCTGTAAATACACACTACCCAATGCTCAATGTTTTGTGTACAGGTATTGTACAAAGATGTTATAATGTGTGGTACAGAAATTGAATCTTACATTTTTGTTGTTGTTCTTGTGTTCATTTAATGTTTGGTGTCCTACCCTATTTTTGGGGTACCAAGTGTAACACAAATGTATGTTGGGTTCAAAACACTGATACACAGAAGTGCCTTGTGATAGACCATATTAGATCATTGCAAATACACTTATGAGTTGCCGCGCTCACAATAAAAATTTTATTTGGCCATCTGAAAGTTAATATTAGAAAATTACACATGAAGATTGCTGTACCTACGTGATGTTTCACAGTGATCCTTTGAATGTAGCATCACATAGGTATGCTGGCTATCCCATCAGAAATGTTGCATTGTTCAAAGTTGCAAAACCTATCAATGACATCATCCCTGGGCCATAAACATACTGTAAAAGTGGAAATTTTCGCGGTGTTCAAATTTTTGCGCATTTCGCGCAACCAGAAACTAGCACGAAAATAAAAGCACGCGAATATTTTTGCTTGCCATATGTGCCTGTGCGTGATGTCTTGATTCCGCGGAATCAAAAACACGTGAAACTCTTCCGGCCCGGCCAAGCGCGAAAAATTAGTCACGCGAAAATATCCACTTTTACAGTATGTGCCAAGGATGGAAGTGATTGGAAGCTTAATGGTTTCATAGTTGCAAGAAGTAACAGCCATTTTGGGCTTTGGTGTCTGCATCACATAGGTACAAGGAAATGTCAAAAGTCACTTTTTTACATTGAAGTCTTCAATACTGACTAACTTATACCCCTCAAGTATTGTGGAGTTGGATAATTTTTTTTAATTTTTTACTACAGTTACGGCACATTTGAAGAACGCTTTCTTTGGGACAAGGGCAAGTTTGAGTGTTTGGTGTCCACATCACGTAGGTGTTCTGGTCATATATTATTGCTTGCTGGTTGCCAAATTTCACTATTAGATTCAAAACTATTGCCTTTTAACAATGTTATATGGTAGGATGGATAGATTTTGATAAAGAATTCTGTGCACGAAAATATTTTTTCTCAGAGTTTGAGTACCTATGTGATGCGGACACCGTGTCCTGGATTTTTACATCATTAAATCCTGTTTATGTTCCGTTATCAAGCACTATAAACAAATTGTAAAACAGTAATACTTAATTTCTAGTCCATTCCTAATGCTTTTCAGTAAAACAGTCAAAGAATAATGTTTCAGCTCAAGAAAACACACACAAAGCTCTTTTTATCCGGAAATATGTACCTACACTTGTATGTGATTCGGACACCAAAATTTGGTGTCCACATCACATAGGTACATTCGCTTGTCAGCCATGGCATGGTTACTGCAGATATTGCATCGAGTGTTTCTCAACTCATTGTTTGTAGCAGTTTCTTCAAACATCATTCATTTTATGGTCAACTTTTGCATCGATTGTCCGATTTTCCTCATAACTTTCACTAAATTTGTTCTACTACTGTTGCTGCTTTCACTCAGTCCACATTTCTCGTTGGGTTTTAGTTTCCTTTAAGCTTTTGAATTGAAATTTGACACATAATATGACCGGTGTAGTACATGCATGTGCAAACTTATTCTTCCGTCAATGTTGAACAATGCGTTGCCAAGGTAACAGCATAATTTGAATGAAAATCATACAAAAATACTGTGGATTCAGTTAACTCCCTCAGTCTTGAGCATTTGGATTGAAATTTGGCACATGTGACAGCAGTAATACAAAGATGTGCAAACTTCATCTTTCATAAAATTTTATTGAACAGTGTGTTACCATGGTAATAGTATATTTTGAATAAAAATCATACAAACAATTTTAATTCAGCTAACTCACTCAGTTTTTGAGAATTTGGCTTCAAATTTGGCACATGTTAACACTATATTCCCTAAATGTGCAGAACTTTTCTTTTTCATTGTTGAAAACTGTTGCCATGGTAACAGCATATTTCAAATGAAAATCATACAATTATGGGAATTCAGCTAACTCCCTCAACTTTTGAGATTTGGCTTGAAATTTGGCACATGTGATGGCTACATAGATATAGTTGTGCAAACTTAATTTTTTGTTGATGTCCAACATTATGTTGCCATGGGAACATTTTTAATGGAAGTCATATAAATTGCCAGTTTATTTGTCTTACTCAGTTTTGAGCTCTTAACTTGAGATATGTCACATGTGACTAACAGTGAGCAAAATATATTTATTCAATGTCAAACAGTGCATTGCCATTTTTTATTTCAATGAAAAGCATACAAAGGAAGCAATTGCTGGCTCCTTCAGTTGTAGTTGGGGGTATTAATCACATTGAGTGATAGTTCTAGCTATCATGATGATTATTTTGATGAAAGATCTGTGCAGATGAAGAGTAAGAAGACAAAATTGTTTGTGCAGTGGTTGCTAGGGGTCCTTTCTGATCAGCTTTGTGACCTTTGGCGAAATATTTCAGAATTTTCCTGCAGATGCTAAAAACATGTTGAATGAGTTCTAGAAATGAGAAGATTTACCTATCAATTTTTGTAGTGATTTTAATGTACTTTGTTGTTTCCTCCTTCTTTGATAACCCACTGTGACTTTTCCTTTGTGTGATGTCTTTTCAAAGACCAGGGATGTAAATCCTTTGAGTGTCATTAACCCTTTTTTCTTACTTTCTCCACTCTTTTAGGAGTGATCTAACTTCATCAGATGAAGATGGAGGGTGGACTGTGTTCTGTGAATATGAGGATGAGTAAGTCTATATTAATCGGAATATTATGCAGTTTTCTCTTTCATCATGTAAAAAAACCCCAAAAGAACAAAAAAAAAACTTTCATTTAAGAAAACTGAAATTTAGCTATTCCTTTGCCAGACAAAACATATTGGAATAGCGAGTGGATAACCAATTTTTTTCTTTTTTTTTCAGAATATTCAGTTACCAAAAAGAAAAACAAAAGAAAAGAATAACCCACACAAAACTAAGGCAGATGTGAAATACATAGTATGTTTATGTAGGTAATAAGAAATTTACCAAAGTTACTTTGTACAGGGGAAACTCAATATAATGAAAACTGCTATTATGAGATATCGGTTACTACGAGGAGACTTTTCCGGTCCCAAATATCCTTCCACACAAGTCTATGTAAAGCGCTACTCTTATAGCGAGATCAGCTATTGGGCCATTCTCCGAAAAAGTGTGCAGTTACCATTGTACATATAAAAATTCAACATCAGAGATTTCATTTATTTTTTATCAATTTAGAAACTTCAATCCCTTATGAATGCAAAACAATCAATGGGTGATTTTTGAGAGCCAATTTTTTTTCTAGAAACATTCGTAAACGTAGAGTCCTTTGTTGCATGTTAAACCAAATATCAGATACGTTACCAGGGGTAGCATCTTAGAAAACTGTTGATTGTCTACTTATTTCTTGCTTTAAAATGGCAATGCTTATGTAAAACTACTCATTATGAAAACATTTTGGAGTCAGCCTTGATCTAATCTGTAGTAAAAAAATGATCGTAAGTTATAAAGTGAATGCTACATAAAAATCAAGAACATATACGTATTTCTGCTTAAAACATGTTACCGTAATATAATTTTTTTTTTTTACCTGCACTTGAATTATATCAATAATCGCATTGATTATGTATGAAACTTTATATGAACACGTATTATACTTTGTAATTTTTGTAATATTTGTAATATTATCCCGGATGTCCCAATAGCTTTATTGATATGTATTTTATAGGTCTAACCTCTCTGATGAATTTAACTAAAAAAATTGATTTCTGAGGCACAAAAATATCAATTTAAACTGTATGTACATGCTGGCGACACGAAAATCACAGTTTTGCACACTTTTTGGGAGAATGGCCCTATTACGAAATAACTGCTCTAACGAGATAAATTTTGTGATTTCCAAACAAAGAAAAACATCCAATCACACCTGTTATAGCGAGGTAAAGCAAAATCTCTTCAGGTAAAGCTTTACTTCGCCTGTACAATCATGTTCCAAGATTGTAAAGCTCGATGCGAGGAAAACTGTGTCTTGTACAGACTACAGTGTACACTGATACATGCAGAGAGTGTGCTAAGAGGAATTTTGTATTGCTCTAAATGCATAAATGACATCACATGACGTATAGCAGGTGTGAGGCAATATAATGCTGTGATTGGTTTCTAACTAGGGAATTCCCCATCTTCACACACATCTACAGGCATAATGTTACATGAATACAGCATTTGTCACATACACATACAGCATGTTCGAGCTCTCCACACGCAACACACACGTGCTATAACCACATTCCAATCCACAGACGATCGTGACACGATTGCAAGCTATACATAGTTTACAACTTCTACCATCCATTAAAAACACATTCTTGATATTTGATTTAATTGGAGAAAAACATCTTACCCAAAAGGTGAGTAATTCTCTCGCACACAGTACCAGGCTATCATCATTGACTGGAAGGAGATTGGTAGTCCCACATGTGCAAATTAATCTCTTAATGTTATGCTTTTTTTCATGCCTACTGATATTGCAAGATCGGCTATAACGAAAATGACTCAGTCCAGACCATTTCGTTTGAGTTTCCCCTCTATTAGGCTTTGCATTAGAAGGAGTATATGATGTTCTCACAGTATCTACATTGTGTGAGTCTGAGGAAAACACATATTTTGTGTCTGTGACACTTCCTGTTTGCCTTGTTAAATTATTTAATGCCATGTGATAACTCAACTAGGGTCCGTTTTTGTAAAATTGCTTAACATTTTTTTTTGTTGGTTGGTCATTATCAGACTTTGAAAATCTGTTAAGTTCAAGACACGGTTTCATTCCAAATCAATTTCAAAGACTTTTTCAAAACACCTTTTCAAATTGCTGATACAAAATATGCAAAAAGATGTGTTGATGATGGGATATTTGCTCTAAACACTCATAAATGCAAATCATAAATAGAGACATTTGATATTCAGACATCATCCCAGTGCCTTTCTATTTCACATGAAGATACTCATGCCAAGCCAGGAGGCCATTTCAAATATTGTTCAATGTGCAATTTGCACAAGTGCTTTCTAGCTTAAAGGGAAGATAAACCCCAAGAACAATGTGGATTGAGTGAAAGCAGCAACATTAGTAGAACACATCAGTGAAAGTTTGAAGAAAATCGGACAATCGATGCAAAAGTTATGAATTTTTAAAGTTTTGGTGTTGGAACCGCTGGATGAGGAGACTACTAGAGGTTATGACGTATGAGTGGACTACAATATCAAGAAAATATAAAGAAAATACTACAAAAATCCATTTTTCATGAAAATTACAAATTCCATCAACTTGATATTGACATATGTTAAGGGTAGCAATTATTCCCCCTGCTTTCTGAAAGCGGTTGGTCCACTGCTCTTTCATAATTCTAGAAAAGTGATTTTTTGTTGAATATCCTTTATATTTTCTCTGTATTGTTGTCCACTCATACGTCATATCCTCTAGTAGTCTCCTCATCCAGCTGTTCCAACACCAAAACTTTAAGAATTCATAACTTTTGCATCGATTGTCCGATTTTTCTCAAACTTTCACTGATGTGTTCTACTAATGTTGCTGCTTTCACTCAATCCACATTGCTCTTTGGGTTTACCTTCCCTTTAAGCACCCTCACTGCATTGGTACTGTATGTAGAGGTATGCATGAATAGCTTGCCACAATAGGGCAGGCCTCGAATTAACCGGCAGCCACCGACGGCCATGGCCGTCGGTGCCCCTCTCGTTGGCCGCAATGCCTTTCTTTCCTTGATCAAAGTTACGGCCCCCCAAAAAATGTGCCCTTTTTCTTGTGGCCATGGTGCCCTTTTAGAATGAAAGTTATTATTTATGACATATAATATGCCCTTTCTCAAAGTCTACACTTTAATAAGCTTGAACAACTTTCCTGATCTCAAATATCATACCTTCAGTTCACTCGCGTTCCAATATATCTGATTCAAACTCGAAGTATCTTTCCGAGATACGAGACGACGTGTAGAAGTCTACATAAATGTACGCCCGACAGGCTTTTACCGTCCCGACTGCCTCCGCAGCGCAGCGGCCATAGAGTTACTAGCTAGGCAGCGGCGGGCAAGTGGTCGCAAGCCATGCTAAAAAATGCCAGGCCTGTCGGACGGCTGCAAGCATTGCCATCTCTCTCGCTCTGCATTCATGCCCGCATGCTCAAAGCAAAATGGCGCCGGAAGTGCTCCAAAGCGAGCGCAGCGTACGCGTTGAGAACGTACTGTATTACAGAACCTACATCTTATTGCGTATGGCCTACTGCCTAACGTCGTCTGCTGCGGAGAGATCTTATGTGTGCGTGCGCTGCTGGAGTGTAGCAGCACGGTCGATAGCATACAGCTCTATGGGGCATTCACATCACGTATAAACACCCAACATGCCCTTTCCAATGTGGCCTTGGTGCCCCTCTGACTGTCCTAAGTGCCCTGGCCTCTTGGAAAAAGTGCCCTTTTCTAAATGGCCTTGCCCCTCCAAAATCCTATTTCGAGGCCTGATAGGGGTTCGCAAATTTTCTACAAATGTCCAAAGGTGCTTCGTATTCATTTGTTACTCCCAACAAAAACACATACCAACACACTGGTTGAGCTAAATCCCACCATTGTTTTAAATTTACAGGTGCAAATACAGCTGTAATCAAAATATTATTAAAATATATGTTAAAGGACAAGTTCACCTTCATAGACATGTGGATTGAGTGAATTCAGTAGTATTAATAGAACACTTCAGTGAGAGTTTGAGGAAAATCAGACAATCCGTTGAAAAGTTATGAATTTTTGAAGTGTCTGCTCAGTCACTGCTGGATGAGAAGACTACTGCAGCTGATGATGTCACGTGCGTACAATGATATAAAGGAAATATAAAGAAAAATCAACATATTTTCACTTTTCTTGCATAATAAGAGTATGCTTGACTTCCCTCTTTCAGAAGGCAGGGGGAATGATATTACCCTTTAATAACGTACGTCAGTGACAAGTCGAAGAAATGTGCACTTTTTTCAAAAAGTAGCATTTTGTGAAATTCTCTTTATATTTTCCTTATTATACTGTTGTATGCATGTGACATCATCAGCTGTAGTAGTCTTCTCATCCAGCAGTGACTGAGCAGACACTTCAAAAATTCATAACTTTTCAACGGATTGTCCAATTTTCCTCAAACTCTCAGTGATGTGTTCTACTAATATTGCTGCATTCACTCAATCCACATGTATATGAAGGTGGACTTGTCCTTTAAACATTTAGCTAGTCCAGTGACAGATAACAACCAGAAAATGTAAATAATGTACAAAACTAACTACTAGCAAACACGAGTGGAGTGCATGTTCACAAAATTGGCTCTTTTTTGAGCTTCAAAAAAATTGAGTATAAACGGTACCCCTGTGAACCTGGTTTTGGATAAGTGTTTACAAATGCTGATTTTGCCTTCGCCAATTGAGCATATAAACATGTAGCCTCATTGACAACAAAACAGAATGTTGTTAAAGGTACTAGCCCACATTTGCAAACCCACGAAAATCAAAACTGCATAAAACAGGTCCAATATGACTTCAAGTACAAGTTATAACAGTAACATACCTCACCTGTTGCTCTTTGTCTATACCATGCAATAAAAGAGAGAAAATCATCGTTTTAAAATCAATTTTCAAACCGGGTCAACCCGACCCAAAATCGAATTGCGAGCGCGGGCTAGCTACAGTGTACTTACATTAACTTACACATGTATCGCATGCATGTACATAGTACGCGCGTGGACCGGAGCTAGCGAGCGTTTTTATACGCATGTATACGGTGCATTTTCATTTATTTTAATGAAAGTAATGGACTAATTGGAACGAAATTTTGCACAGGTGTTACTGCAATCATACCCAAACTCCATGCTAGCTATGAGACCAATTGCTGCAGGTTTACAAATGTGGGCTAATACCTTTAAGATTTCTGTAACAATGTCTTTAATAATCATTAGAGTTTTTTAGTGCAAGTCCAGAACAGAAATGTTAAAGGAGTCTGAAGTCATGCTCTTTCCTTTCCTCTGTTTTGATATATCAGGTGTGGACCTGTGGAAAAGTCACCAGAGATGAATGCAGCAAAAAGAATCAAAGTTGAGCCATCAGATATGGAATCCAGCAGCTCTGATGATGAAGCAAAAAGAATCAAAATTGAGCCATCAGATGTAGAATCTTCAGATGAAGAAAGTTATGGGGAAGCTTTCGAATCACATCATGAGACTTTGATGTATGAACAAGTACTCTATCGCGGAAGGTGGCATGCCTTCAAAGCAGGAGGCACATTTTATAAGAACAGTAAGAGTGTTTTGAAAGCTATGCTTTTTCCTAAATTTCATGTGAATGATAGTGTGCCTGTTGCATGTGATGATGACTTGGGGTTTTTGATTGATACATCCAAGCTTCGTTATGTTGCAGACTTAACCTGTGATGAAACAGGTAAATATAAAAGACCAAGCTACTCAAAGTGTGAACTTGTCATGGATGATGAACATCGAATCAGTGGAGTGAAAGAGTGCAATCATGTTGAGGGTCAGAGGTACACATTAGTCAGGAAGTATTACCCACATCGAGATACAGTTGGGTTTTATAGGACAATTTATGAAGTGCACAAAGATGGTGCTAGGATTTGTCCTAACGTTATCATCCGTTATGAGTGGCGGGCAAAGAAGACTCCTCTGAGATTCACACCTCATGGAAACAGCAAGCACTCTGTTGAACCCTTTATTCGGTCAAAGAGAGAAATGATAGACAAGCTGAGACAGTCTATTGGACAGCCAGCACGAGAGAAGATGAATGAACTGTTTGAGGAGGAAGGAGGGAGCGAGGAAATACAGTCCTTTTCATCAGTACCCAGGAACAGGCACCAAATTTATCGTCACAGACGGCATAAGGCAAGGCCAGATTTGAAGAGGCTTGTGGAAATGAGCAAATCAGGGAACTTTGTACGGAGTGTGGAGGTGACAAATGACAGTGGCAGAAGCCCCTATCCAAGATGTGTTCTATACACAGACCAGCAGATTGCTGATGTAAAAAGAAATTGCTCAGATGGCAGAATGGTGACCTTTGACACTACCTTTGAGTGTGATCAGATTTTTGTTACCATTGTTTCCTATCGTCATCAATCATTTGTTAGTAAATGCACAAAGAAGGATGTTCTCATGCCTGGGCCAATCCTTCTGCATTCCAAAAGAGATAGAGAGACCTACAAGTACTTTGGTGATCAGATTTCAAAGGCCTTAGGTAACCAGGAAGTATTGTTCCATGCATCAGATGAAGAGGCTGTAATGCTTATGGGCCTACAAGAATCAAAGACCCTGAAAAAGAAAGGGAGACAGGGAGACCCAACTTGCCAAATCACTGCAGGAGAGAGTGGGAGTATCAGCAATGTGATAGCCAAGTGGATACGAGGACTGAGAACATGGGTTCATGTGGTAGATAGCTTGGAAGCCTTTGTGAAGTCCAAATATAAAGAATTAAAGATGGCAGTCATAGGTCTGGGAGAGCAGAAAGTAGCCCCAGCACATGAAGATCTTCAGAAAACTCCTGTAGAGTGGGCAAGAATGACATTGGCAGAGCGGAGGGGTGTATTAGAAAGTGCCAATTTGTCCATGGGAAATGACAAGTCATTTCTGTCCATTCAAGCAGGAGAGAGTGGCATAACAGGCTTCCCTGCACAGGAATTAGAAGTAGTGTGGAAAAAGGCCAGTAGCATTGTGGATACCCTCAATAGCATCGTAGATTTTCCATCAACAAGTAGGCAAATGATCTGTTTTGATGGGCAAGAACATTACAAAATCACAGAGAGAGATCTGTTTGTTTGTGATAAGCATTGCAGATCATTCATGTTGCATGATGGCTTCTTCTGTGAACACACACTGGCAGCTGCTGAGCAAAGAGGCAAACTGGCAGATCTCATTTCTAAGATTAATACCAAGAGGCAATCTTGTACGGCCCGTGGTGTGTCACCAGTGACCAAGCAATATTATGGAAGTGGTAAAGAGAAGAGTAAGAAGAGAAGAGCTGCCAATGCTCCAGTCACAATGGGAATGTGTCATGCGTGGTCACAGCCAAGACAAGCACAGCCATTCTGTGTGACATTTAAACAAGACTCGATGGAGATGTGCTATGGATGTAATCAGCCATTTTCTGAAGCTATGTATGTTCCACCTTACAATCTTGTCTTCAAAAAACTTGATATTCAAGAATGGTTTGACAGAAGAACTGGTGAAATGAAACAGACAAATGGACTAGTTCCCACGTACTATCACTTCAAGCTTGACTGCCTGCGCTGCAGATATCCATACACTGAACTGAGGGATATCATAGTTTTTGAAGAGATTCAAAAGCAGCTGACAGCAGATCACAAAAGCATCTTGAGGGAATTTGGTATTGATATTGCATAGATATTTGAACAGACATTACACTGTAGTTCAGACTAAGGGCTTGAATTAGAGGTTCTGACTCCCAGTGTTGAGCATTCTTTGTGTAATGTATTTGACGTATTGATTTTACACCATGATATCACTTTGAGAATCAGAGGTGAAATGAGCCGAGAGAAATTCTCTTTATTTTCCCATGCAGCCATGAGCTAGTCTGTCAGTAACAGATTTATTTAGCTGGAGTGTTGTCCTCCGTATGAAAACAAAAGCTAGTCAAGGATTTTTAGGTACCATAGACACAAAAAATTCAAACCGGAGATCTCCTGATTCATCAGGAGCATGACAAAGTCATATTGCAAAAAGCTGACATTACAGTAAGAGTAAGTCATGTACAGTGGAATTTGTGTGTGGCAGTGAAAGTGGTAGCCCAATTGGGCACCTATGGGGAAAAAGTGTGGTCCCAATGAAATTCCCCCACACTTCTAAGCTAAAATAGAGATTGTATATATCATCTCTCGCTAGAGGGACAGAAAACTGGTCATTTATGTGGATATCTTTGTACAATGTATGTCAAGAAAAATCCATTGTTACCATGTGCAAGGCCCATGAGATGTAAGTTTCAAATCATTAAATCTAATTGCATGTTTTATAGATGCACCACAGAAAGTTATATCAAGATCCTGAAATAAAGGTGAATATTGACCCCCACCCCCAAATAAAACACACATAGATATGTATACACAAATAACACACACATAATTATGCTCACTTGTTGACATTCCTGAACCAAAGGCTCAAGTGAGCTATAGCAGTCTTTTATCATCCAGCATATGAATTTCCTTGTCTATTGTATGTCGTCTTGTGCATCATGCATTTAAACTTTTTACATTTCAGCTTCTCAATACCACTTTCATCCCACTTGACAGAAAGCATGGGGGGGGGGGGCAGCTCTGAAATTATGGCTCATTTTTTTTCTTTTTTGTAGGAAATGCATGCTGAAATTTTTACATACACTGTAGCTATCTGTGTACGTACTATTTCTTGAGTGACAGAATACATATTTACACAAGTGGGCATCATGCCCCCTCACCCTGGTATTGAGAGATTTTTTAAAATCTACTTCTTTATAACCAGAATTGATGAAGCTAAGTCTGTGCTGTATGAGTAAGTACAATTATGAATGTCATTTCAAGTTTGTTTTTTACCACAGCAGATCTAGGGGTGCCCTTCTCAGGGCAAAATGGGGGGGGGGGGGGGGAGTTGTGGATTAATTTGGGGAAAATTTTTACAGTCTTCTTGAAAACACAATCAAATTTTACCCCACTTTGGCAGATACTATATCAGTAGGATGTTGCAACACTAGTGCATGTTGACAAAATGCAGACCATGCAACACTTTAAGGTCCTCAGGGGGCCAGACTGCCCAAATTACAGAACTTTGAAATTTCCTAACCGTAACCCTGGCAGATGCAAAGATCCTGAACCAAAGTTGGGGCCAGATTCCACCTTTTTGTTTATTCATTATCTTTTAGCGCGTGCTCAATTTTCAGTCAAACTTGGCAGGTATTATTGCCAGTGTGATAGAGTATACAAATAGACACCATGCCCCCTGGTTCCCCATAGCTCTCCAAGTTTTCTACTTTCCTCTCAGGTGATAACCTGCAAGAATGCAAAGTGAACTTTCGATACTCGGGTGAGCACTACACCCACTAGGTCTCTTGTCTAAATTTTGTTGTCTTTCCTGGTCCCATGTTGTCTAATAAGAGATGCTGCTAGTTCATACAAATTACACAGTGTTTTTGTTTTAGAGAAAGAATGATCTAATGGGAATGCAAGAGTGCATTTGGCTTATGATACAGTACTGATGACAGAAGGCTTAATAAGCAAGGGTAAGGGTTACATGGTGTGTAGATTTCAGAACCATAATTCCTGTGCCTTAACCCATATCGGGCCATCTACGGGATATTCTGTAGTTCGTCCGAACACCGCAGGGGCCACATACGGAATATCCCGTAGTGAATGAAATGACATATAAATGACGTCATTCACTTCCGCTGAGTACTATGACTGTACTATGCATTAAATGGCAGCGTGTTATATACCATATTGAAGAGATTTTTTTTTTCTTCTTTCAAATGATATATAACTTGTCTATTTTTTTTTCATTGCTTGCTAAAAATGAAGAGCGATTGTTTGGAGAGTTGTCTGTTTGTCGGCGTGTGTGCGCGAACGGTGCTGGGCCACTTGGGTGTTTGTCACATACACAGGTGTGTTGGCCCGATATGGGTTAAAGTTTTTACATTTCTATGATCTACACATGATTACACTGATGTCAAAATATTCATGCAAGGCAAGAGTATTATTCCTTTAATTTTGTACAAGGTATAGAGCCTCAAGATGGGGATGGTAGGGGTGGGGATGGTAGGGGTGGGATGTTAGGTGGAAGCCCTCCCTTGAAGTTCACAAATTTGGATGCATGTGGTCCAGTTGGTGAAATCCAACAATTTCTCTTTTTCTGAAAAAAGAAAAAAAACTTGACAGGACTGATATTGTCATTTTAGGGATATACATAGTATGTACATAGAGAATATCAGGAATGATTGTGTAGAAGGGCTCATGGAAAGGTACTTACAATTTAGCAAATTATGTTGTACAATGTACCCATTTGTGACCCTAACAAGGTTGCATCCTGTCTGGAGACTTTTGGATGATTTTCCAACTGTAGCATTTGAACATCTGTAGAGATTGGTTATACATGTACAGGGTACAGAGTTTCAGAATTGAGAGTGACTGGGATGAGGAATAGGAATATTTTTAAAATTCACAACAAATCACAATGAACAAGGATGATAAAATAGCTTCTGCATATTAAGGAAGCAGAACAAAAAAAGAAAGCATGCATAAATTGTACACAGGTTACCATTGTTATGCACGCAGTATTCATGGAATTGCATCAACTACATTACTAGGATATGTGAACCTTCTGTCTCATCATTGTGAAGTGTAATGCATTACGTATGTCTTTGGTTGTTCATGGTACTGGTTTATGTGCTCAAGGATTGAAAAAAAAAAAAAAAAATCCGCCAAATCTATACATGGCACTTTCAATTTATGTACCACATGATGTGAAATATAAAAATCGTCTGCATGGAATGTCCCTGCCCCCTGCTATTTTCATTATTTCTGCATATGTTTGTGCCTTTTTTCCTTGATACATCATACCTAATACTAGTAACTGTACATAATTATTGTATATTGCCCAGCTTCCGGACTTTAGAGTTTCATTGTTATGTACTTGTATACATGTGCTGTCAAACTTCGATACAGTGCACTCCTGTTGTAGCGATCACAGTTGAAGCGAAATTCCATTTATAACAAAATAGAAATTCAGGCAGCAACATTATCAGCTCTATGCATTTTTATTTTTTATTTGTTCGGTTTTAATGAAATTTTGATACAAAACCAAAGAAAACTGCCAGTCTCGAGGTCTTCGTTAAAATGGAAGTCCACCGTATATGGCACATTTTGCCAGCCATGTGTGTATGTACTGTCTTATTGGCTAGTGAAGGGATGTACAAGTCTACCTACATGTAGGTACTGTATTTCAAGAAGCTGGGAAGTTGCAACTGATTGACATGAATTCATGATTTTGAATGAGCTGGGAAGTTATTGGATAATCTTTTCATTGCACATTTTGTGATCATTGCTAAGTGAAGATGAAGAAGCTTGTATGTATATACTGTATGTGTAGACTGTCAACCTTTTACAACTGTATCTTGATTCATTTCAGCTATATGGCCCCTCAACATGTTTCTAGTTATCTCACACACGGAAGGACTACATCAGTTGCTTGACTGTTTTACATCTGGCGAGAGATGGGGAAAGTTGACTTAAGCTCATCCATGTTACTCCCTACTGAAATAATAACTGAGAACAAACAATACACTGTTGAATATCATTAATGATAATTGTTATATGTACTCTGTACAGTAGATGTCAGTTGCTTTAACTACCAAATTTGAAGGAATGGTTCAGAATCCTAACTTAACATTTTTGTTTTATAGACACAATACAGTGGCCAATGGATTTGTCACAATATCAACATATGTATTCTTTTTACCTGTTATGTTGAGGTAGTCACTTTAAAGTGTCCATCTATGGCTTGGATATCCTAAAAAGACATTTGACATGCAGTTAGTTTACATGCAATAAACTGTCTATAAACACTTGATATACAGTGTATGACCATCTCTGAACTGATGAATTAGTAGCTTGAGAAGTCTGGTAACAAAACATTGTGACATGCGATGTATGTGCACATGCAAAGAGGAACGTATTCACAGAGTAATACTCATTGACATGAACTGTCCTATGTACAACGTAGTACATATCAACTTTACACAGTGTCCAATCAATATATGGGCAATTTCACACCTAATGGGACATCAGAGGGAACATTTCAAAGTCATACATTTGTAGGTGTGTGATATTCTTTAATTCACAAGGAAGAGATTTTTCCGTTTTAAAGCATATCTTTGTTATGATACTTAAGTGGGAAGTTGTAAAAGTTTATCTTTAATCAGTTGAAAGCAAAAGTAAACTGTCTCAGTGAATCTGTTTGAACTCTGTAAGGCATCATTTTTTCACAGATGTGTGTGAATAGCAGATATGTGCCATAAATTCATTGGAACAGTATTTTCTAAATTATTTTTCTTGCTATTTCTATAAACAGATGTTCGTTGCAGCATTAAGCATGACAGTGAAAAATAAATTTCTCTTAACACTTCGTGTGCCATGGTGGAAACCCTCTGTGTGCCACATTATTCTGAGACACCAATATGTTGTCATGCTTTGAGAAAACATTGTTTTTCAAATCCATGTTAATTCTATAGATTTCTGTTTAACTGGACATATAGTGAGTAAAGTTGAAGATAATATGCTTTGCTTTGCTTTGATGTAAATTGTATGACAAGTCTTATGATTGTTTTTCTTTCAAATGACTAATAAGCTAAATTGCTGTAAAGGCATGACTGTTGCATACAAAACGGTGACAGAAACTCAGAATTCATACGCAAATCCAGTAGGGAACACTGCTTGTTAGTCAATCACAACATAAAATGCAAGCTATATTTGAGAAAATGGAAGCGTGAGGAAGGCTTTCACTGTGCTGCGGCATTTGGCGATTTATCGATCAGTTTGGCCGGGATTGTGTGTTTGAGCAGCATTATGCAAAGTTGGTGTGAAGTTAGCACGCCGTCGACTTGATTCGGACATGCGAACGTGGCACGTAAAGAGTTAACTGCTTGTCAGTGTGATGGTTCAGGCTAATTTCAATTGAATTTTGAAGTGAACATTTTTAGCTTGAAGACAAATTTCAGTCACATTTGAAAAAAAAAATGCTATTCTCATGTTGTGTTCCTAATTTTATATGGGATCTCCAAGAAATTGTACTGTATACATTTCTACCTTACTGTGGACTGAACATTGGCAATCAAACCATCCACCCCCCCACTGAAAATCGTTTCTTTCCCTACAAAAAAAAAAAAACCAAACAAACAAAACAGTCAAGAAGAAAATAAGATTCACATTTTGAATACATGTACAATGCTGAACCATGTGTCGTGGTGGTACAATCAAAATCTTCAGGCAACGGTGAATTACATTTGCTGCTCATTTAAGAAGCAGGGAAAAGAGACCTGTAAAACAAAAAGAAATACATGTACATTGTAATCATGCAATACATCATAAAAGAGTGTACACTGTACATAACGGTTGCATCTTGTGTGGGTCTGCATAATACATGTATCCTGACTGTATCTCTGAATTTATATCAATAAATGACATCCAATTAACCAATATTCATCTTACATCCAGTTGTCTAATAGTAAGTTCCTTAGCTACGTATTTACAAGTTGTTCATTACCATTCTACCTCTGTATTCCATCCTCTATTCACAGAGAATGAATTAACTGTATATCAGAACATCGTCACCTCGAAATGACATGCAAATCCTCCAATTTGCCTCTCTAGCATCCTCGTTAATTATCCTCCAATAACACTCCACATGATAAATTAATTTGAAAATTGATACTGTGAAAACTATGCTGCCCTTCTTTGGCAAAAGGAAGCAAGTGACATCAAGTACAAATGCTACAAATGAAGAAAATATGTTTTTGGGTAGGCCCTTCAACATGGAAATTTGTGAAGAGAAATACAGGGTCCGGTATTCATGCAATGCATTTATGACAATTCGGAAAATGGTGATATTCCCTTAGAAACTCTTTTTATAACTTGCTTCCTTTTGCCAAAGTATGGTAGATTTGTAGCAAACATGAAAAATCTGGCAAAGAAAGCATGTGACAATGATATCATGAGTATGTTACTTGCTTCCTTTTGCCAAAGTATACTGTATTATAGATTTGTAGCAAACATAAAAATTTGGCAAAAGGAAGCAAGTGACAATCATATCCCAGTGAGGTTGTAACTTGCTTCCTTTTGCCAAAGTATTTCAGATTTGTAGCAAACACGAAAAAAATCTAGCAAAAGGAAGCAAGTGACAATCATATCATAAGAATGTTACTTGCATCCTTTTGCCAAAGTATTATAGATTTGTAGGAAACAAAAAATTGGCAAAAGGAAGCAAGTGACATTCAAATAATAAGGATGCTACTTTCTCCCTTTTGCCAAAGTATTTCAGATTGTTTGTAAACATAAATGATTTGGCAAAGGGAAGCAAGTGACAATCTTATGAGGTTGATTCCTTTTGCCGAAGTAGGGCAGTATGATCGAGTGTCACAATACAGCCGTCCTTTACGAATTGTACACGCCACATCAGTCTCACTGAAACAGGCGCCTATATAGCAGGCGCAGGCTGAATATATCAAATGATTATTAATATTGCTATTATACACAGTACTACAACACTTTCATCTGCTTATCATTCAATGGAAACAGACTTCCCATTCTCTCATCAGAATTATACAAATATAAAGTTACCTACCCAGAGTTTCATTTGCTTATAGACAAAGTTAATGTACATAGAAAATACAAAATAACTTAACATGGCATACAATAATCATCTCTAACCGTCTTATTGCCAATAACAGTACTTTAACACAGTAGGCCCTACGTATATACTCACATCCCAACTCAGTTTAAATCTTCACATTATAAATTCACTCATCTTTGCTTCTCATGGTACTATTCCAATTTAAAGACCGCAAATAATATCTGACTAATCTAGAAACGAAAACCAAACAACTCGCTGACTACATCTCAAGAATAGTTGCCTATTATTTTAAACTTGGCCTAACCTCAATGTATACTACACTCTCTTACAAAACTGATACATTACACATATACACTACTCAAAAAAAGTTAAGGACCACTTTTTAACGTACATAAAGATTTTATACAAGGTGTTTTATTTCTGGAAATACCTCAGTACAACTGTCCTAAATGTCCTTAAACACGCTGTAATCAATTTTACGCATGGGTGGTTTCAGTTGTTGCACAATGTCTCTCGCATCACTGCACATCCTGAAAAGTGGGCCCCGAGGGGTATCAGCTACCGACATGAAGTGGTAAAAACGAATGTCTGAGTGTCTTTCAGGCAGTTCAGTAACGAGTGTGACCACCTCCTGCAGCAATAACGGCTTCACAGCGCTGTCTCATGGTGCTGATGAGGCGATTGATGTCTCTGACGTCCAGTGCATCCCATGCAGCCTCCAGAGCCACACCCAGCTGCTGCAGTCCAAGTGGATGGGCTTCGAGCTGCTCGAGACTCCTCCCCATCATGTCCCAGACGTGCTCTATCGGGTTTAAGTCCGGGGACCTCGCTGGCCACTCCATACGCTCAATCCCCTGGCCCTCAAGGAACTCGGTCACCACCCTAGCTCGGTGGGCACGGGCATTGTCATCCATGAAAATGATGTTTTGTCCCACATTTTCTGCAAATGGCACCACTATAGGTTCAAGGACCTCATCCCTGTACCTCACTCCTGTCATTGCTCCCCCTGGGACCACGTAGAGACGAGTACGGTTGGCGTAGGTGATGCCTCCCCACACCATGACGCTGCCTCCCCCATAACGGTCATGTTCTGCAATACAGGGGTCTGCAAATCTCTCTCCTGGTCGCCTCCAGACTCTCGAACGTCCATCATTGTGGTCAAGGGAAAATCTGCTCTCATCTGTGAACAGAACTCTACGCCATTGCTGTCTGGTCCATCTGACATGCTCCCGGGCCCAGTTGAGACGAATTCTTCTGTGAGCAGGGGTGAGTGGGACACACTGAGCTGGCCGTATGGCATGCATATTGGCTCTGTGAAGTCGGTTACGGATTGTTTTGAGTGGAAACAATCACTCCAGTTGCTGCAGCGAAGTCATTGTTGAGGCGGCGTGCACTGTGAAAGCGGTTGCGGAGGCTGAGATTCGTCAAGTAGCGATCATCTCTAGGGGTTGTCGAAACTGGTCGGCCACTGCGGGGTCTCTCGGAGTATAGCCCTGTCTCTCGGTGTCTTTGATTTGCTCTGCTAATGACACTGTGTGACACGCCCATCATTCTGGCTACTCTTCGCTGACTGAGGCCAGCTTCCAGCATCCCTAGGGCTCTGGCTACATCTGTTTCACTTAGGTGGTGTCTTGGCATTGCTGTTGTAGGCAAGTTGTTGATTGTACAGACTAAAGACAGAAAATGCATTTGAATCCACATTTGTACCACTTCACAATGGGCCCACTTTTCAGGATATGCAATAATGCGAGAGACATCATGCAACAACTGAAACCACCCATGTGTGAAATTGTTACAGGGTGTTTGAGGAGATTCAAGACAGCCATATTCGGGTATTTCTAGAAATACAACACCCGGTTTGAAAATTGTATACACACATTAAAAAGTGGTCCTTAACTTTTTTTGAGTAGTATATTTTATATCTGAACTAATCATACGCCAAGTTTGACAGAGAACTGAGGGAATTAAAGCAAAATCTATCTAGAATTCACAAAAAGTCACTCGACATAAACCAATGGCCGCTGCCATGTATGATCATTCCTAGACATAGGACAGAGCTTCTGACTAGCAACTTCAATCACCCACTCACAGGTTAATACTGCATACTGCTCAAACAAACTTTCTGCCCTTTCTATTTCTAATTCTACAAAATACATGCAGTCTCTAATTATTCTTTGGCGTAAACCTACGCATTCAACCTTCAACACAATGAAAACAATTTTTATAAAACAAAACTATCACCAGTCTTATAATTTTCCTAAATACCAGGTTGCACTACCAGGGCATGCCAACCCGGAAAGACAGACTACCACCTCTTTCAAACAATTATATAGCAAGTCACCCAAGGGGACTGGCAACTTGCCACACTTTTTCTAGCCCCACTTTTTCTCAACATATGTTTAGAATTAAGGGTGCTTCAAAGAGCACTGGATACATGCGAGCCAGTAATCTTACAATTACACCAGCCCAAATCTGTTCCCTGAAACATGTAAAGAATTACATTTATTGACAAGGTAATAACTTTTTATTATTATTATTAATGAATCAAATGCATCATGCAAAAAGAGAACTTAATAAAATAGTTTCTTTTACCATATCAATATATTGTCTTGGCAAAATGAGCCATTTTTAAAGTTAGATAATATCCCTGGCAATAGTATACAAATAATGAATGTTCATGAGTGCAATGGACAGAATATTTCATGAGGTGAAAGATGAAATGATCCATTCAACGAGGCGCAGCCGAGTTGAATGGATCAAACATTTCATCTTTCACCGAATGAAATGAAGGGTTTGTTTGCAAAAACCGATCAGTCCATTTTCGAAGATTTTGAAGTACGATCTCTGTCAAAAAGTACAAAATAATACCTTTCAAATGATATATTGGTCACTACATATAAAGGAATATTTTTGAAGTTATGGTCAAAAGAAGCAAAAATTTTCTTATTATTCTCTGTAATTTTCTTGTACTTTAATCGCAAATATCTCCATTTGGCATATATGGACTTATCGGTTTTTGCAAACAAACTCTTCAAATATTCTGTCCATTACGCGAATGAAAAACATTATTTGTTTTATATAACGCCTGAAAGAGATCCTTGTCCTTTAATGTTTTATTTATTTAGAAACAATAGAAAATTAGAGATCGTGAGAGTGCTCACTTAGCGCTTTACGCTAGGTAGCGCGCTGTCGCATACATACACTGCAAAACACAAGTGTATATAAGCGCAGTATGCCGGGCTCTCAGTGAGCGTGCAATGGAGCAAATCGTATGGATCCAAAATTGCACGGATGATGACGTCATAGTGAAATGGGCCGAATAATCAATGTCAAGCAACCAATCAAATGAAAATGATCTCTTCTGGGGTTATATAAAATAATATTTGACATGGTTCAGCACTGCAACTCACTGAAAAGTAAGGGAAAGCCTAGAAATTTACTTTCCCATTTTTTGCAGGCATAAAAAATTTAGGAAAATTATTTAAGTGCTTCAAATCGGAGAAAATCGGAAACTTGTAAATTTGTTTCATCATTCTTTTAAAGTCAAACTTTCTCTATCCATAAACACATTTACAAAATGAATTTTTTTAAGGGGAAATGTTGAGACATGCGAAAACAAAGAAGACTGTTGAAGGTAGGGAATCCCATTTGCATGCCTTAAATGAAGAGTTGTATGAATATAAAGGTATATTGAAGAGAGTATCATTAGGTGATACGCTATCAGCGTATCACCTATTGTGATTGTCAAAATCTCTCTTTATTAGGTGATACGCTATCAGCGTATCACCTATTGTAATTGTCAAAATTTCTCTTTTTTTAGGTGATACGCTATCAGCGTATCACCTATTGTGATTGTCAAAATCTCTCTTTATTTTTTTTTATTCTTCTTTCTTTCTGGACAATTTTGTGTCGTCAATATCTCAACAATGACATTACGGAATGACATGAAATTTTCAGTCAACATGTCTCATAACAATATCTAGCCACAATAAGGTTTTCATGACAGTAACATATCTATGACGTCATCTAGGCGCCATTTTGTGATTTTCGGACCTTGTCACATGATCGATCATAACTTCATAACTAGATGTCATTTCTGTATCATTTTCGGTGGACATGAAGTTCAGGTCACGCTCTATCTTACCTTTTAACGCTAGTTACCCAGGTCTTCATTACGCGCGCGTACGCGCGCGTCAAAATTTTAAAAGGCTCAAAACGACTTCCCAATGGGAAATCTCGAAGTTTCAGACAATTTTAAGCGTTTCAAACATTTTCTCGCGTGCGCGTCCGTCCGCGCAATTTCGCGCGCAGAGGGCGTAAGCAACATGAAAATGCATTTTTTTTGACTGATTTGGATTCCTGATACTTTGAGTAACAACATCCATTGATTTTCGATCGATTTCGACCTATAACAAAGGAATGCACTGGCGTCAAAGTTGAAATTCCACGTGCGCGTCTTTCTGCAAATATAGTGAAAAAACATGTCTTTGTTTATTTAGCCATAGCTCTTTAAATCGTCCGTTGACCCTATATTTCTATTGCATATTACAAAAGTATGTGAATTGTAAATAACATTGCTAGTATCAATATTGCCAGGAAAACGCGATGACGTCATCATATCGTCATTTTAAATAAAAAAAGTGGAATTGATTTTTTTGAGGTACTGTTTCTGACATTCATTTGCTCGTATCTCTGTTGTTTAAGCTCAATATTATCCCAAATTCACATATGTTGTACTTTAAACATTTGCCTTTCAAGTCTATGTCATGGTTTTGAAATTTGATGACGTCATCATACTTTAAATTGTGATTGAAAGTAAAGATGCAAAATCGGACAAGTTTACGTGTTATGTCTATGGGAGGTGATTTTTTTTAAAACCATCCATTGACTTGACAACGTTTAAGCACCTTTATCTCAGCTGATTTTGCTTCATTTCCTCTGAAATTTAAGTATGTTGTAGCTGAGACAATAAGCTGCAGTAATCATGCATTTTGTTCGTTGAAATCTTCTCATGAGGTTGACAATTTTGCAGTTTAAAACTGAAAATGAGAATGGAATGCGGACCAAACGATTCCTGATTCATCTTTCACGTACATAAGTTTACGTTCCTCTACTTTTCTCGTCGAGACGTATGGCCGAGTGGTTAGAGGCGTCGTCTTAGAAACGTGAGGTTGCACACGTACGGGTTCGATCCTCACAAGAGCACGAAAGAAAATAATTTTTTTTTTACTTTTTTTCTTCAATGGAGTACTACACCTTCGTCCATGTAGAAATCACGTTTGCATGTAAACACACCTATACGCACACACTCACACAGTATACCTTTGTTTTGCGTTGGAGACTGCATTACTTCGACTGCTGCAAAATTTTGCAGGCTGGGCTTTTCAAACTGATATAGTATATTTATCAAAGTGAAATTTGTTCATATCAATTCAGTAACACAATGTAGTCGTGGTTACTTTGTGCTGATTTATACATGTAACAAGCTATACATTTTTAAAAAGGTATTCAGTCTTCTGTATTGATGATTATTTGTCATTTAGTGGTTTTTGTGGAGTTTCAGATAGTGATAAAAAGTATGGATGATATTAAAGTGCAGCGATAATTCCTACAGTTAGTTCAAAGTTGTGTTACAGATGTTTGATACATACATTTAGCATTGTGTGTGTGTATATACGTGTGTATACAGGTTGGCCATATAACACATTCTAGACAATTAATCTTAATTGATTAGCAAACGTGATCAGCTATGGAACTGAATAAGGTACTAATGTATGATGTTAATGATTCTAATTAAACTGTGACGAGTTTAAAGGGATAGCATAACTGTGTGTAAAAATAAGGCAATTATAAGGAAATTTTAGGGCAATTTGATAACCATGCCTATAATAATTTCATACAGGTACTAATACCTGCCTCATCTTCATGTGGTAGTTTGTCGTGTCAGTAGCAAACTGACAACGTACGATGAATGTGTTATACATTGAACAACTGTCTTTCAAGTCCATAACGTTCCCCATATTTTCCCGTCGAGACGTGTGGCCGAGTGGTTAAAGGCGACTTCTCAGAGACGTGAGGTTGCGGGTTCGAACCCCACAAGATCACGAAACAAAATACTTAGATACTTTACTATTTTTTTTTTCTTCAATTTTGTATTACATATTCGTCCATGTAGAAATCACGTTCGTATATAAACGCACCTATACACACACAGAGACACACACACACGCCATATCCCTCTTTTTTGTGTGTTGGAGACCACATTGCTTCGACTGCAGCAAATTTTGCAGGTTGACTTTGTCAAAGCGATCATAGTATGTAATGACGACGACTGAGGTGTTGTACTTTGAACAATTGTCTTTCAAGACGATGTCATTGTTTTGTAATTTGATGACGTCATTACATTGAAAATTGTGATTAAAGGCAAGGTATCAAAACCACCCGATTATAGGTTTTATGTCTGCGGGACGTATTTTTCCCAAGTTGCCAGAAATGGCATAGCGACCTCAGTCGTTACAAGGCCGCTTTTCCGTCTAGCAATGCAATAGATGTTCACACGGCCACGTTAGTTGAGTGGGCATTGACTTTCCCCCTGTTATATCTATACATTGTTGTTGTTTTTTTGTCTTACCATTTCCGTGGATGACCCGTGGCCGAGTGGTTACAGAAACGGTTTCGCATGCACGCTCAATATAACTTCAAGGTGCCTATATCACATTCTTTTCTTTGTCGATCACAGATGACTGTCATCTGATGACCACAAGCGTATCACCTAACTCGTCCTCAATGTGACGAGTTTTCATGTCTCGTTTTTTATTAGGTGATACGCTATCAGCGTATCACCTATTGTGATTGTCAAAATCTCTCTTTATTAGGTGATACGCTTTTAGCGTATCACCTATTGTGATTGTCAAAATCTGTCTTTTTTCTTATTCTTCTTTCTTTCTGGCCTATTTTGTGTCGTCAATATCTCAAGAATGACATTACGGAGTAACATGACATTTTCAGTCAACATGTCTCATGACAATATCTAGCCACAATAAGGTTTTCATGACAGTAACGTATCTATGACGTCATCTAGGCGCCATTTTGTGATTTTCGGACCATGTTACATGATCGATCATAACTTCATAACTAAAGGTCCTTTCTGTATCAGTTTTTGTGGACATAAAGTTCAGGTCACGCTCTATCTTTCTTTCTCTGATGCTAATTACCTAGGACGTCATCTAGGACGCGTAAGCGCGCGTCAAACATTTAAAAGACTCAAAACAACTTTCCAATGGGAAATCTCGAAGTTTCAGACAATTTTAAGCGTTTCAAACAATTTTGCGCGTGCGCGTCCGTCCGCGCATTTTCGCGCGCACAGCGCGTCAGTAACATGAAAATGCACATTTTTTGACTGATCTGGATTCCTGATACTTTGAGTAACAATATCCATTGATTTCTGATCGATTTTGACAAATAACAAAGCAAAGCACTGGCGTCAAAGTTGAAATTTCGCGTGCGCATCTATGTGCAAATATAGTGAAAAAACATGTCTTTGTTTATTTCGCCATAGCTCTTTGAAACGTCAGGTGACCCTATGTTTTTATTGCATATTACAAAAGCATATGAATTGAAAATAACGTTTCAAGTATCATTATTTCCATAATTACAATATGACGTCATCATATCGTCATCTGAAATCAAAAAAGTGGAATTAATTTTTTTAAGGTACTGTTTCTGACATTCATTTGCTCGTATCTCTGTTGTTTAAGCTCAATATTATCCCAAATTCAGATATGTTGTACTTTGAACATTTGCCTTTTAAGTCCATGTCATGCTTTTGATATTTGATGACGTCATCATACCTTAAATTGTGATTAAAGGTAAAGACGCAAAATCGGACAGGTTTACGTGTATTGTCTATGGGAGGTGATTTTTTTTAAAAGCATCAATTGACTTAACAACGTTTAAGCACCTTTATCTCAGCTGATTTTGATTCATTTCCTCTGAAACTTTAATATGTTGTAGCTGAGACAATAAGCTGCAGTAATCATGCATTTTATTCTTTGAAATCTCCTCATCAGATTGACAATTTTGCAGTTTAAAACTGAAAATGAAAATGGAATGTGGACAAAACGATTCCCCATGTATCTTTCACATACATAAGTTTACGTTCCCCATATTTTCTCGTCGAGACGTATGGCCGAGTGGTTAAAGGCGACGTCTCAGAGACGTGAGATTGCGGGTTCGAACCCCACAAGATCACGAAACATTTTTTTTTTATTTTACTTTTTTTCTTCAATTTTGTATTACATATTCGTCCATGTAGAAATCACGTTCGTATATAAACGCACCTATACACACACACAGACACACACACACGCCATATCCCTCTTTTTTGTGTGTTGGAGACCACATTGCTTCGACTGCAGCAACATTTTGCAGGTTGACTTTGTCAAACCGATCATAGTATGTAATGACGACGACTGAGGTGTTGTACTTTGAACAATTGTCTTTCAAGACGATGTCATTGTTTTGTAATTTGATGACGTCATTACACTGAAAATTGTGATTAAAGGGAAGGTATCAAAACCAGCCGATTATAGGTTTTATGTCTGCGGGACGTATTTTTCCCAAGTTGCCAGAAATGGCATAGTGTCCTCAGTCGTTACAGGGCCGCTTCTCCGTCTAGCAATGCAATAGATGTTCACCAGGCCACGTTAGTTGAGTGGGCATTGACTTTCCCCCTGTTATATCTATACATTGTTTTTTTTTTTGTCTTACCATTTCCGTGGATGACCCGTGGCCGAATGGTTACAGAAACGGTTTCGCATGCACGCTCAATATAACTTCAAGGTGCCTATATCACATTCTTTTCTTTGTCGATCACAGATGACCGTCATCTAATGACCACAAGCGTATCACCTAACTCGTCCTCAATGTGACGAGTTTTCATGTCTCGTTTCTTTTTATTCTTCTTTCTTTCTGGACAATTTTGTGTCATCAATATCTCAAGAATGACATTACGGAATAACATGACATTTTCAGGGAACATGTCTCATGACAAAATCTAGCCACAATAAGGTTTTCATGACAGTAACATATCTATGACGTCATCTAGGCGCCATTTTGTGATTTTCGGACCATGTTACATGATCGATCATAACTTCATAACTAAAGGTCATATCTGTATCATTTTCGGTGGACATTAAGTTCAGGTCACGCTCTATCTTACATTTTAATGCTAATTACCTAGGACATTATTACGGGCGCGTACGCGCGCGTCAAACTTTTAAAAGGCTCAAAACAACTTACCAATGGGAAATCTCGAAGTTTCAGACAATTTTAAGCGTTTCGCGCGTTCGCGTCCGTCCGCACATTTTCGCGCGTAGTGCGCGTAGACAAAATGAAAATGCACATTTTTTGACAGATTTGGATTCCTGATACATTAAGCAATAATATCCTTTGATTTCCGATCAATTTTGACCTATAACAAAGGAATGCGTTGGCGTCAAAGTTGAAATTTCGTGTGCGCGTCTATGTGCAAATATAGCGAAAAACATGTCTTTGTTTATTTCGCCATAGCTCTTTAAAACGTCCGGTTACCCTATGTTTTTATTGCATATTACAAAAACATATGAATTGGAAATAACGTTTCAAGTATCAATATCTCCATGAATACATTATGACGTCATCATATCATCATCTGAAATCAAAAAAGTGGAATTGATTTTTTTAAGGTACTGTTTCTGACATTCATTTGCTCGTATCTCTGTTGTTTAAGCTCAATATTATCCCAAATTCAGATATGTTGTACTTTGAACATTTACCTTTCAAGTCCATGTCATAGATTTGAAACTTGATGACGTCATCATGCTTTAAATTGTGTTTAAATGTAAAGACGCAAAATCGGACAAGTTTACGTGTTATGTCTATGGGAGGTGATTTTTTTAGAAACCATGCATTGACTTGACAACGTTTAAGCACCTTTATCTCAGCTGATTTTGCTTCATTTCCTCTGAAACTTAAGTATGTTGTAGCTGTGACAATAAGCTGCAGTAATCATGCATTTTATTCTTTGAAATCTCCTCATGAGGTTGACAATTTTGCAATTTAAAACTGAAAATGAGAATGGAATGCGGACGAAATGATTCCTGATTCGTCTTTCACGTACATAAGTTTACGTTCCTCTAATTTTCTCGTCGAGACATATGGCCGAGTGGTTAGAGGCGTCGTCTCAGAAACGTGAGGTTGCACACGTACGGGTTCGATCCTCACAAGAGCACGAAAGAAAATAACTATTATTTTTTTTACTTTTTTTTTCTTCAATGGAGTACTACACCTTCGTCCATGTAGAAATCACATTTGCATGTAAACACACCTATACGCACACACTCACACAGTATACCTTTGTTTTGCGTTGGAGACTGCATTACTTCGACTGCTGCAAAATTTTGCAGGCTGGGCTTTTCGTCCATGTACAAATCACATTTGCATGTAAACACACCTATACGCACACACTCACACAGTATACCTTTGTTTTGCGTTGGAGACTGCATTACTTCGACTGCTGCAAAATTTTGGAGGCTGGGCTTTTCAAACTGATATAGTATATTGTAACAAAATGAAATTTGTTCATACCAATTCAGTAACACAATGTAGTCGTGGTTACTTTGTGCTGATTTATACATGTAACAAGCTATACATTGTAAAAAAGGTATTTGCATTGTTCCTTTAAGTCAGTCTTCTGTATTGATGATTATTTGTCAATTAGTGGTTTTTGTGGAGTTTCAGATAGTGATAAAAAGTATGGATGATAAGTGCAGCGATAATTCCTACAGTTAGTTCAAAGTTGTGTTACAGATGTTTGATACATGCATTTAGCATTGTGTGTGTATATACGTGTGTATACAGGTTGGCCATATGACACATTCTAGACAAATAATCTTAATTAATTAGCAAACGTGATCAGCTATGGAACTGAATATGGTACTGATGTATGATATTAATGATTCTAATTAAACTGTGACGAGTTTAAAGGGATAGCATAACTGTGTGTAAAAATAAGGCAATTATAAGGAAATTTTAGGGGAATTTGATAACCATGCCTATAATAATTTCATACAGGTACTAATATCTGCCTCATATTCGTGCGGTAGATCGTCATGTCAATAGCAAACTGACAACGTACGATGAATGTGTTATATATTGAACAACTGTCTTTCAAGTCCATAACGTTCCCCATATTTTCTCGTCGAGACGTATGGGCGAGTGGTTAAAGGCGACGTCTCAGAGACGTGAGGTTGCGGGTTCGAACCTCACAAGATCACGAAACAATATACTTAGCTATTTTACTGTTTTTTTTTCTTCAATTTTGTATTACATATTCGTCTATGTAAAAATCACGTTCGTATATAAACGCACCTATACACACACACGCCATATCCCTCTTTTTTGTGTTGAGTGGGCATTGACTTTCCCCCTGTTATATCTATGCATTGTTGTTGTTTTTTGTCTTACCATTTCCGTGGATGACCCGTGGCCGAGTGGTTACAGAAACAGTTTCGCATGCACGCTCAATATAACTTCAAGGTGCCTATATCACATTCGTTTCTTGTCGATCACAGATGACCGCCATCTGATGACCACAAGCGTATCACCTAACTCGTCCTCAATGTGACGAGTTTTCATGTCTCGTTCTTCTTTCTTTCTGCCACATTTTGTGTCGTCAATATCTCAACAATGACATCACGGAATGACATGACATTTTCAGTCAACATGTCTCATAACAATATCTAGCCACAATAAGGTTTTCATGACAGTAACATATCTATGACGTCATCTAGGCGCCATTTTGTGATTTTCGGACCTTGTCACATGATCAATCATAACTTCATAACTAGATGTCATTTCTGTATCATTTTCGCTGGACATAAAGTTCAGGTCACGCTCTATCTTACTTTCTAACGCTAGTTACCCAGGTCATCATTAGGCGCGCTTAAGCGCGCGTCAAAATTTTAAAAGGCTCAAAACGACTTCCCAATGGGAAATCTCGAAGTTTCAGACAATTATAAGCGTTTCAAACATTTTCTCGCGTGCGCGTCCGTCCGCGCAATTTCGCGCGCAGAGCGCTTAAGAAACATGGAAATGCAATTTTTTTGACTGATTTGGATTCCTGATACTTTGAGTAACAGTATCCATTGATTTCCGATCGATTTCGACCCATAACAAAGGAATGCACAGGCGTCAAAGTTGAAATTCCGCACGCGCGTCTTTCTGCAAATATAGTGAAAAAACATGTCTTTGTTTATTTCGTCATAGCTCTTTAAATCGTCCGTTGACCCTATATTTCTATTGCATATTACAAAAGCATATGAATTGTAAATAACATTCCAAGTATCAATATTGCCAAAGAAACGCGATGACGTCATCAAATCGTCATTTTATTTAAAAAAAGTGGAATTGATTTTTTTGAGGTACTGTTTCTGACATTCATTTGCTCGTATCTCTGTTGTTTAAGCTCAATATTATCCCAAATTCAGATATGTTGTACTTTGAACATTTGCCTCTCAAGTCCATGTGATGGTTTTGATATATGATGACGTCATCATACTAGAAATTGTGATTAAAGGTAAAGACTCAAAATCAGACAAGTTTACGTGTTATGTCTATGGGAGGTGATTTTTTTTCAAACCATGCATTGACTTGACAACGTTTAAGCACCTTTACCTCATCTGATTTTGCTCCATTTCCTCTGAAACATAAATATGTTGTAGCTGAGACAATAAGCTGCAGTCATCATGCATTTTATATTTTCAAATCTCCTCATCAGGTCGACAATTTTGTAGTTAAAAACTGAAAATGAGAATGCAATCTGTACGGAATGATTACCGATTGTTCTTTGCAACTGTATATTGGTCGAATCCACGCGGCCACTTGTGGGAAGTTGAATAGCGCCATCTCAGTCAGCACTGTCACGACAGTATAATCATATATTTAAGTTTCGCATAGAATTTCCAGGACAGCCGTATGGCGTAATCGCTTAGCGCGCTGGGTATTCATAACGCCATACCGGAAGGCGAGAAGTTCGACTCCCGCGGAAGTTTTCTCTTTCTTTTTTTTTTTTTTTTCCGGCAATTCAGCTTTACTCCGATGTCATTTATCGTATTATTTTACCAAGTATACGTAACCCGTGAACACGGCTGCTCTATTTCCCTCGTTTTGTATTGGAGTTTGGAGATTGGGTTTGCTTCATTAATTTTGTCACACTTAATGTTGTAAATTGCCCCTTGTTACAGTGTCCCGCTTGCCACCTTTCGTTTGCTCTTTCCTTTTCTCTTCATTGGTTCTTGTAATATTGTAACAGGATAGGTAGGAACATGTACGTTTAGATAACTGGCAGGAATGGGAGCTGAATTGATTAACTCTAGTCCAGGTGTATGGCGTCTCGCTCATCTCTTTGAAATTCCAGGTTGTTATTGTTTGACCCAATAACGGAGTTGTAGACAGGTTTTATGTTGCTATAGAGGTATCTTGTGCCACATGAATGGAAGGCATCACTGTTTAGTAGTAGTAATGAACTTTTTCATGTTGTAAATGATATAAAGATATGAATTTCACATCCAATCTTCGGGACAGCCGTGTGGCTTTATAGTCGCTTAGCGCGCTGCATGGTCATTATGCACTACCTTAGGACGAGATGTTCGGGACCCGCAGGACGCTATTATTTTTTTTTCTCTCTCTCTCTTTCTTTGTTTTTCTTTTGGCAGTTCAGCCTCATTCCGATGTCATTACCCCACGACACACAGTCACTCAAGTTCCCTTTTTTTTTTTTTTTTTTTTTGTCGGAGGCTGGAGGTTGGATTTGCTTCATTTATCATACGTAATGTTGTAAATTGCCCTTGATATACAGTGCCCCGCTTGCCACCTTTCGTTTTCTCTTTCCTTTTCTCTACGTTTGTTCCTGTTACACTGCACAAGACAGGTCGGAAAATAATTTACATAACTCAACTGGAGCAGGAATGGCAACTGAATAAATTAACTCTAGGACAGGTGTATGGCGTCTCGCTCGTCTCTTTGAAATTCCAGGTTGCTATTGTTTGACCCAATAACGGAATTGTAGACAGGTTTTATGCTGCTATAGAGGTATCTTGTGCCACATGAGTAGAAGGCATCACTGTTTAGTAGTAGTAATGAACTTTTTCATGTCCCTCCATGTCAATTATAGTGTGTTCAAAGGGGTTGTGTGTCTATCTGCCAAAGAAAAGGAAAACCTTATTTTCGCCATGGCTATTTCTCTATACGTAACCGTAGGTGATGAGTGTTGTTGGTATCTGAGCAGTGAATAACACAACATCAGGCTAAAATCCCCCTTTTATACGCGCTAAGCGTTCAATTTGATATATCTTTATTTATGTAGTCAATCACTGCTAATGGCGTTACAGAATTATGTTATAACACCTTTCACTGAAAGTTTATAAAGCAAAGTTTATGGACAAGGTAAGCAATTGTACATGAATAATACCAATGATTTCAGAGGGAAATTATGGTATACCTAAATGTAAGGGTATCATTGCTTTGGAATTGCTGAAACAATATCTTGGCACGTGGTCTTCCACCTCTAATAACTGATCCCTTTAAAGATGTGTCGGTCACGGGTGATCGTCATGATTCATCTTTCACGTAGAAGCTTCCGTTCCACACTCTTAGTTCGAGAAGACTTACCATCATACTTCAAATTGTGATTAAAGGTAAAGACTCAAAATCAGACAAGGTGACGTGTTATGTCTAAGGGAGGTGATTTTTTTTTTTAAACCATGCATTGACTTGACAACGTTTCACCACCTTTATTTCAGCTGATTTTGCTCCATTTCCTCTGAAACTTAAGTATGTGGTAGCTCAGACAATAAGCTGCAGTAATCATGCATTTTATTTTTTCAAATCTCCTCATCAGGTTGATAATTTTGCAGCTAAAAACTGAAAATGCGAATGGAATGTGGACGAAACGATTCCTGATTCATCTTTCACATACATAAGTTTACATTCCTCATATTTTCTCGTCGAGACGTATGGCCGAGAGGATAAAGGCGACGTCACAAGATACGTGAGGTTGCACACGTACGGGTTCGAACCCCATAAGAACACGAAACAAAATACTTACATCTTTTGCTTTTTTTCTTTTATGGAGTATTCACCTTCGTCCATGTAGAAATCACGTTTTCATGTAAACGTACACACACACACACACACACACACACACACACACACACACACAATATCCCTTTGTTTTGTGTTGGAGACCACATTGCTTTGACTGGCAACTTGGACTTGAAATTACAAATGTTAAAGTGAAGATGGCTCTTAAAAGACCGCATGGCCATGTTTGATTTTTTTTTTTTACAATATAAAGACCTATTGGTAAATATTCATTCACATATCCTTTCCAATCAACTTACTTGGACACGCCGACACCACACGAAATTTTCAATTGGTTGCATGACAGAAACAATTTCATCTGAATTATGTAGGACTGCATAAAGAATTGGACTTCACGAATATTTCTCAATATTATATTATACTTCAAGTCGCTACTTAACATTATTTTCGTTGTCGATCACTGAAAATGAGAATGGAATCTGGTCGAAACGATTCCCGATTTATCTTTGTAACTGTATATTGATCGAATCCACGCGGCCACTCGTGGGAAGTTGAACAGCGCTATCAGTCACTTGACGTATATCGCCAAAAAACTGAATATCAATGTAAATTTGTGTTGTGTATAGCATACATAGATAGATTTAAGTTTCGCACAGGATCTTCGGATCTTCCGTGTGGCAGAATCGCTTAGCACGCTGCGTGTTTATAATGCCCGACCGGAAGGAGAGAAGTTAATCGAGTCCCGCAGGACTTTTTCCTTTTATTTCTTTTTTCTTTTCTTTTTTTCAGCAGTTCAGCTTCACTCTGATGTCATGAACACAGCTACTCTATTTCCCTTGTTTTGTATTGGAGTTTGGAGGTTGGGTTTGCTTCATTAATTTTGTCACGCGTAATGTTGTAAATTGCCCCTTGAAACAGTGCCACGCTTGCTACCATTCTTTTTCTCTTTCCTTTTCTCTTCATTTAGATTTTGTTCTTGTTATACTGTAGCAGGATATTTAGGAACGTGTACGTTTACATAACTAACAGGAATGGGAACTGAATTAATTAACTCTAGTCCAGGTGTATGGCGTCTCGCTTATCTGTTTAGAATTCCAGGTTGTTATTGTTTGACAAAAACGGAGTTAAAGACAGGCAGGGAAGGAAGTGACTTGATATTGCTTCATATTATATGAGGAATTTCGGGCAATACCTTTCCAATTAGTGTAGTGATTTTGACAGGGTTCTCTGTCGTTTATTTTCGTCATGGCTGTTTCACTAGTTTAGCCATAGGTGATATGTGATGTTGGCATCTGGGAGAATAGAACAGATCAGTACCAAACTGGAATAGCCCTATAAGCAATGTGGTAAGCATTCAATTTGTTGCATTATCTTTCTTCTTTAAAGTCAATCACTACTGATCGAATTACACCATATAATATGGCACGTTTCACTGGTAGTTTAGGAAAAGGGAGCTAATTCAATGCAAGATACAATGATATGTGCTACCATTGATTTTAGAGACGTCATTGTGGTGTGGTGCTGGTGGTGGTATGGGAATCATTGCTTTTAAATTAATGAGACAATCCTTGGAACTTTGCATCAAGAATATAATGCATGTTCGTGCGGCTTTTTTTTTTTTTAATCCTGACGTGGACATTATTTTTCTTTATCTTGTTTTTAATTCAAGAATGTTATATCTGAATATGTTCGATTTAGTTACGGTTTCAATGCATCTTGTTTACCATCTTCTCTGACATTAAATTGATGGTTTTTAAATTTGACATTGTCTGTCTATTTGTCTGTTTATGCTCATAAAACACTGCTATAACAACTAAAACATTTGTTTCACTTGTCACACGCAATGCTATGGATTGCAGTTGTGCATGCAGTTTTCCTTTTGCCACCTCTCGTTTTTCTCTCCCCTTTTCCCTCACTTTGGTTTTGTTATACTGCAGATGGGAATGATTACAATGACATAACCCAACTTGAAGTAGGAATGAGAACTGAATAAATTAACTCTAGGCCAGGTGTATATAGCGTCTCGCTCATCTCTTTGAAATTTCAGGTTGTCATTGTTCTATCAACGGAGTTGAAGACAGGCTTTATGTTGCTATAGAGGTATCTAGCTCCACATGAATGGAATGCATACGCTGTTTAGTATTAGTAATGAACTTTTTCATGTCCATCCCTGCCAAGAAAAGTGTGTTTGACGGGGTTCTGTGTCATTGTGCCTATGAGAAAGCAAAGTTTTATTTTCGCCATGGCTGTTTCTCTATGCGTAGCCGTGAGTGATGGATGTTGTTGGCATCTAGCTGGGCAGTAAAAAACCGAGTATCATGCTATAATACCCCCCCCCCGTTAGGTTCTAAGCGTTCAATGTGATATATATTTCTTCTTCATTATGTCAATCACTGCTGATGGAATTACAGAATTATGCTATGACACGTTTCACTCAAAGCTTAAAAAGCAAAGTTTATGCACTATACAAGTAATGGTGCATGAATCCTATAGACCATTGATTTTAGATGAGAAATTATGATATGCCTATAGTAGGGATGTCATTGATTGGGAATTAATGACACGATTAAGCATTTTCATAATCCTTATCCTTCACTCTAACCTCCGTGAAAATATCATATTTGAATTCAACCAATAAGATGGTAAAAAATGCATGCATTCATGTTTTATCAATATACAATGTATGGACTTTCCAAACATTCAACAGCGATTATCTCAAAATGAACATTGTGTGGGTTAGCACTATATTGCATCGACCCCTTCAATTGTCTATCAAGTTCATGTCGATGTTTTCTAATTTGATGACGTCATCATACTAGAAGTTGTGATTAAAGGCAAGATATCAAAATCAGCGAAGATTACTAATCGCTGCCTCATGTTCCTGTGTTTGATCGTCCAGTCAATACCAAACTGACGACATACGTTGAATATGTTATACTTTGAACAATTGTCTATCAAGTCCATGTCGATGTTTTCTAATTTGATGACGTCATCATACTAGAAGTTGTGATTAAAGGCAAGATATCAAAATCAGCGAAGATTATGTGTTATGTCTATGGGGGGATTTTTTTTTTTTTTAACCATGCATAGACGATAACGCTCAAGCACTTTTACCTCACTTGATTTTGCTTCATTTCCTCTGAAACTTAAGTATGTTGTAGCTGAGACAATAAGCTGCAGTAATCATACATTTTATTTTTTTTCAAATCTTCTCATCAGGTTGACAATTTTGCAGCTTAAAACTGAAAATGAGAATGGAAGGTGGACGAAACGATTCCTGATTCATCTTTCACATACATAAGTTTACGTTCCTCATATTTTCTCGTCGAGACGTATGGCCGAGTGGTTAAAGGCGACGTCTCAGAGACGTGAGGTTGCACACATTCATTCATTCATTCATTTTCATTTTCATTTCATTTATTTCATTCCTTCTTTCTTTTTCGTCAAACATAACACGAAATGTATCAGAAGATATAACATAGGCATGTATTCGACTTTACATGGTAGATAATGGTTAACAAATACGAAATTATACATGCATACCGGCAAAATACAAAGTTATGTTTGGAGGATAAAAAAAAGAAAGAACTGAGAGGTTCACTGAAAAGCATGCTTGTAAATTGTGAACCACTCAAAAGGATTCTTGTGAATACATTAAACTTTTTTTTTTTTTTTTTTTTTTTACAAAGACAGGAGAGAACAAGACAGTAGAAACACAACGACATTACATGACTTTACAGTAGGGTATACCATGACACATGCGGGTTCGAACCCCACAAGATCACGAAACAAAATACTTGGCCATTTTACTTTTTTTTTTCTTCAGTGGTGTATTACATATTCGTCCATGTAGAAATCACGTTCGTATAGAAACGCACCTATACACACACACACACACAATATCCCTCTTTCTTGTGTTGGAGACCACATTGCTTCGATTGCTGCAAAATTTTGCAGGCTGACTTTATCAAACCGATTATAGTATAAGTAATGACGACTACGGAGGTGTTGTACTTTTAACAATTGTCTTTCAAGACCATGTCATTGTTTTGTACTTTGATGACGTCATCACACTGAAAATTGTGATTAGAGGTAAAGACGCAAAATCGGACAAGTTTACGTGTTATGTCTATGGGAGGTGATTTTTCTTTTAAACCATGCATTGACTTGACAACGTTTAAGCACCTTTATCTCAGCTGATTTTGCTTCGTTTCCTCTGAAACTAAAGTATGTTGTAGCTGAGACAATAAGCTGCAGTAATCATGCATTTTATTCTTTGAAATCTCCTCATCAGGTTGACAATTTTGCAGTTTAAAACTGAAAATGAGAATGGAATGTGGACGAAACGATTCCTGATTCATCTTTCACACACATAAGTTTACGTTCGTCATATTTTCTCGTCGAGACGTATGGCCGAGTGATTAAAGGCGACGTCTCAGAGAAGTGAGGTTGCATACGTGCGGGTTCGAACCCCACAAGATCACGAAACAAAATACTTTGCTATTTTACTTTTTTTTCTTCAATGGTGTATTACATATTCGTCCATGTAGAAGTCAAGTTCGTATATAAACGCACCTATACACACACACACACACACACACACACACACACAATATCCCTCTTTTTTGTGTTGGAGACCACATTGCTTCGACTGCTGCAAACTTTTGCAGGCTGACTTTGTCAAACCGATCATAGTATGTAATGACGACGACGGAGGTGTTGTACTTTGAAAAATTGTCTTTCAAGACCATGTCAATAAGCCAGTTCGGGGTTAGCTCATGGGCACATGGGTACAAATGACCTTTCTTCTTTCTCAGTTGATTAGGCACTCCACTAGTTTCAAGCGACAGAAGGCATGAGCTTGCCCAACGTAACAATTTATGGAATTCATCAGTCATGTTCAAACAAAGGATGAACTTGCATAGACCAGGTGACCAGAATGATCCTTCCATTGACATTTTGGAAAGCATCCATTTCATTATTTTGCATTGAATGTATTAACAATCTCTTTCTATTGATATTGTCAGACACCGCTTTTGCTGTCATGTGGATGTGCTGGCAAGCACCACTTATAGGGATCAGTTGAATAATCATTACATTACAGATGCTTATCTCAGTGAATTTAAAAACCACCATGCTCTGCTGGTACAGATGACCTTTTTCTGCTCATGCTCAAAGTGGAACCCCGAACTGGCTTATTGTTTCGTACTTTGATGACGTCATCACACTGAAAATTGTGATTAAAGGCAATTTATCAAAACCAGCCGATTATAGGTTTTATGTCTACGGCACGTATTTTTCCCAAGTCGCCAGAAATGGCATAGCGACATCAGTCGTTACAAGGCCGCATTTCCGTCTAGCAATGCAATACATGTTCACGCGGCCCCGTTTGTTGAGTGGGCATTGACTTTTTCCCCCTGTAATATCTATACATTTTTTTTTTTTGCCTAACCATTTCCGTGGATGTCCCGTGGCCGAGTGGTTAGAGAAACGGATTTGCATGCACGCTGAATAATTTCAAGGTGCCTATATCACATTCTTTTCTTTGTCGATCACGGATGACCGACATCTGATGACCCCAAGCGTATCACCTAACTCGTCCTTAGTGTGACGAGTTTCATATCTCGTTTCTTTTTATTCTTCTTTCTTTCTGGACAATTTTGTGTCATCAATATCTCAAGAATGACATTACGGAATAACATGACATTTTCAGGGAACATGTCTCATGACAAAATCTAGCCACAATAAGGTTTTCATGACAGTAACATATCTATGACGTCATCTAGGCGCCATTTTGTGATTTTCGGACCATGTTACATGATCGATCATAACTTCATAACTAAAGGTCATTTCTGTATCATTTTCGGTGGACATTAAGTTCAGGTCACGCTCTATCTTACTTTTTAATGCTAATTACCTAGGACATCATTACGCGCGCGTACGCGCGCGTCAAACTTTTAAAAGGCTCAAAACAACTTTCCAATGGGAAATCTCGAAGTTTCAGACAATTTTAAGCGTTTCGCGCGTAGGCGTCCGTCCGCGCATTTTCGCGCGCAGTGCGCGTAAGCAACATGAAAATGCAATTGTTTTGACAGATTTGGATTCCTGATAAATTAAGTAACAATATCCAATGATTTCCGATCAATTTTGACTTATAACAAAGGAATGCGCTGGGGTCAAAGTTGAAATTTCGTGTGCGCGTCTATGTGGAAATATAGCGAAAAACATGTCTTTGTTTATTTCGCCATAGCTCTTTAAAACGCGGGGTGACCCTATGTTTTTATTGCATATTACAAAAGCATATGAATTGGAAATAACATTTCAAGCATCAACATTTCCCGAAATACATTATGACGTCATCATATCATTATCTGAAATCAAAAAAGTGGAATCAATTTTTTGAGGTACTGTTTCTGACATTCATTTGCTCGTATCTCTTTTGTTTAAGCTCAATATTATCCCAAATTCAGATATGTTTTACTTTGAACATTTGCCTCTCAAGTCCATGTCATGGTTTTGAAATTTGATGACATCATCATACCTTAAATTGTGATTAAAGGTAAAGACGCAAAATCCGACAAGTTTACGTGTATTGTCTATGGGAGGTGATTTTTTTTTAGACCATGCATTGACTTGACAACGTTTAAGCACCTTTATCTCAGCTGATTTTACTCCATTTCCTCTGAAACTTAAGTATGTTGTAGCTCAGACAATAAACTGCAGTCATCATGCATTTTATATTTTAAAATCTCCTCATGAGGTCGACAATTTTGTAGTTAAAAACTGAAAATGAGAATGCAATCTGTACGGAACGATTGGCGATTGTTGTTTGCAACTGTATATTGGTCGAATCCACGCGGCCACTTGTGGGAAGTTGAATAGCGCCATCTCCGTCAACAGTCACGATTGTATAATTAAAAATTTAAGTTTCGCAAACGATCTTCAGGACAGCCGTGTGGTGTAATCGCTTAGCGCGCTGGGTGTTCATAACGCCATACAGGAAGGCGAGAAGTTCGACTCCCGCAGGACTTTTACCTTTTTTTCTTTCTTTTTTTTTTTTCGGCTGTTCAGCTATACTCGATGTCATTTATCGTATTATTTTATCAAGTACACGTAAGCCGTGAACACGGCTGCTCTATTTCCCTTAATTGTTTTGTATCGGAGTTTGGAGATTGGGTTTGCTTCATTAATTTTGTCACACTTAATGTTGTAAATTGCCCCTTGTTACAGTGTCCCGCTTGCCACCTTTCGTTTGCTCTTTCCTTTTCTCTTCATTGGTTCTTGTTATATTGTAACAGGATAGGTAGGAACATGTACGCTTAGATAACTGGCAGGAATGGGAGCTGAATTGATTAACTCTAGTCCAGGTGTATGGCGCCTCGCTCATCTCTTTGAAATTCCAGGTTGTTATTGTTTGACCCAATAACGGAGTTGTAGACAGGTTTTATGTTTCTATAGAGGTATCTTGTGCCACATGAGTGGAAGGCATCACTGTTTAGTAGTAGTAGTAATGAACTTTTTCATCTTGTAAATGATATTAAGTTATGAATTTCACATCCAATCTTCGGGACAGCCGTGTGGCTTTATAGTCGCTTAGCCCGCTGCATTGTCATTATGCACTACCTTAGGACGAGATGTTCGAGACCCGCAGGACGCTATTATTTTTTTTTCTCTCTCTCTTTCTTTGTTTTTCTTTTGGCAGTTCTGCTTTATTCCGATGTCATTTATCGTATTATCTTATCAAGTATATTACCCCACGAGACACAGTCACTCAAGTTCCATTTTTTTTTTTTTTGTCGGAGGCTGGAGGTTGTATTTGCTTCATTTATCATACGTAATGTTGTAAATTGCCCTTGGTATACAGTGCCCCGCTTGCCACCTTTCGTTTCTCTTTCCTTTTCTCTACGTTTGTTCCTGTTACACTGCACAAGACAGGTCAGAAAATAATTTACATAACTCAACTGGAGCAGGAATGGCAACTGAATGAATTAACTCTAGGCCAGGTGTATAACGGCGTCTCGCTCATCTCTTTGAAATTCCAGGTTGTTATTGTTTGACCCAATAACGGAATTGTAGACAGGTTTTATGTTGCTATAGAGGTATCTTGTGCCACATGAGTAGAAGGCATCACTGCTCAGTAGTAGTAATGAACTTTTTCATGTCCCTCCATGTCAATTATAGTGTGTTTAAAGGGGTTGTGCGTCTATCTGCCAAAGAAAAGGAAAACCTTATTTTCGCCATGGCTGTTTCTCTATACGTAGCCGTAGGTGGTGAGTGTTGTTGGTATCTGAGCAGTGAAGAACAGAGCATCAGGCTAAAATCCCCCTTAGTTATACGCGCTAAGCGTTCAATGTGATATATCTTTATTTATGTAGTCAATCACTGCTAATGGAGTTACAGAATTATGTTATAACACGTTTCACTGAAAGTTTGTAAAGCAAAGTTTATGGACAAGGCAAGCAATTGTACATGAATAATACCATTGATTTCAGAGGGAAATTATGTTATACCTAAATGTAAGAGTATCACTGCTTTGGAATTGGTGAGACAATATGCTTGGCACGAGGGCTTCCACTTCTAATAGCTGATCCCTTTGAAGATTTGTCGGTCACGGGTGATCGTCATGATTCATCTTTCACGTAGAAGCTTCCGTTGCACACTCTTAGTTCGAGAAGACTTACCATCACACTTCAAATTGTGATTAAAGGTAAAGACGCAAAATCGGACAAATTTACGTGTTATGTCAATGGGAGGTGATTTTTTTTTTTAAAAACCATGCATTGCCTTGACAACGTTTAAGCACCTCTATCTCAGCTGATTTTGCTTTATTTCCTCGGAATCTATAGTATGTTGTAGCTGAGACAATAAGCTGCAGAAAATCATGCATTTTATTTTTGCAAATCTCATCAGGTTGATAATTTTGCAGTTTAAAACTGAAAATGAGAATGGAATGTGGACCAGACGATTACTGAATCATCTTTCACATACATAACTTTACGTTCCTCATATTTTCTCGTCGAGACGTATGGCCGAGTGGTTAAAGGCGACGTCTCAGAGACGTGAGGTTGCGGGTTCGAACCCCACAAGAGCACGACACAAAATACTTATTTTTTTTTTCTTTTTTTCTTCAATGGAGTACTACACCTTCACCTATACAGAAATCACGTTTGCATGTAACCGCACCTATACGCACACACACACAATATCCCTTTGTTTTGTGTTGGAAACCAAAGCGCTTCGACTGGAAATTTCGACCTGAAAATACAAATGTAAATGTGAAGGTGACCCTTAAAAGACCTTATCGCCAGGTTTGATTTCTGTTTTTTTAACAGTATAAAGACCTATTGGTAAATATTCACTTACATATCCTGTCTGATCGACTTACTTGCCCACGCCGACACACGCATGAAATGTTCACATGGTTGCATGACAGAAACAATTTCATCTGAATTATGTGGGACTGTATAAAGAATAGGACTTCACGAATGTGTCTCATGTCCTCTATTTGTCTGTTTATGCTAAAAAAAAAACAACTGCTATAACATCTAATACATTTTGCTTCACTTGTCACACAAAAGGTTATAAATTGCAGTGGTGCAGTATATTTTTGCCAGGTCTCGTCTTCTCTTCCCTTTTCGCTACGTTTGTTTTGTTATACTGAAGGTGGGGATTTATGCATTTATATAAATACTTCAACTTGAGTGGGAAAAAGAACTGAATTGATTTACTCTAAGCCAGGTGTATACCGTCTCGCTCATCTCTGTGATATTTCATACTGTAAAGTATTGTTTGACCCAATAACGGAGTTGTAGACAGGCTTTATGTTGCTTTAGAGGTATCTTGCGCCACATGAGTGGAATGCACATGCTGTTTAGTATTAGTGAAGAGTTCTTTCATGTCCCTCCGTGCCAATTACAGTGTGTTTAAAGGGGGTTGTGTGTCGATCTGCCAAATAAAAGGCAAAACTGTTATTTAAGTAATGGCTGTTTCTCTATACGCAGCCGTAGGTGATGAGTGTTGTTGCCATCTGAGCAGTGAAGAGCGGAGTATCAGGTTATAATCCCCTGAGTTATATGTGCTAAGCGTTCATTTTGATATATCTTTGTTTATCTAGTAGTCACTGCTAATGGAGTTACATAGTTATGTTATGACACGTTTCACTGAAAGTTTGTAAAGCAAAGTTTATGGACTATGCAAGCAATGGTAGGCCTACATGATTAATACCATTGATTTTAGAGCGAAATAATGGAATGCCTAAATGTCATTGTCTCATTGCTTTGTTGAGACAATATGCTTGACACTCCTTCCACTTCTAACTGTTCCCTTTGAAGATGTGTCGGTCACGGGTGATCGTCATGATTCATCTTACGTTCCACACTCTTGGTTCGAAAAGACTTACCATTTAGTTACGTGGTTAGAAGCTATGTCTCTTTCTTTATTTTAGTTGAGGTAATGCCGCTTTCGTCTAGGTACAAATCATATTGTCATGCAAACAAACACACACTCTCTCTATTTGCCTCTGTTTTGTTTTTGGACGTTTCACTGCTTTTACTGCCGGAAAATTTCACAGGCTTGTGCTGCAAGGGCTTTCTTTATTTTTCCTTTTTTTTCTTAGGCAGTTCAGCTTCACTCCTATGTCATTTGTTTCACTATTTCCTCAAGTATACACATCCCCACGAACACAAACACGCAATTTCCCTTATTTTATATCGGAGGTTAGAGTGTTTCTGTTGCTCGTGGGAATTTTTGTTTATCGCCAAATTACAATTCATTTAGCTAAACATGGATACTCAACCAGCAGAGCCCTTAAAATAAGTCAGCAAGTAGTTACTAGTACAATATAGCACCATATTTCGTCCGGGTATAAATCCCATTCTGTAAAGACACGCACTCGCTATATTTTCCTTTGTTTTGGATTGGATGATTCATTGCTTAATTGCTGGAAAATTTTACAGGCTTGTAGCTTTAAGAGCTCTCCAAACTGATCATATTAATGACAAGATTCGATATAGCAGTTTTGGTTATGGAAATAAGGGCTAGAGTTCATATTTTTAAAAGACCACTATTAAAGTCAAGACGATCTTTAAAACACTGTATTGACGTGTTTCAATTTGTTCGTGTTTATATTTGTTCGTCATCGTAGAGATACACTGTACTAAGAAAACCTGTTAATCTACTTGGGCCTACTTGCACACGCAGACACACGTACAGGACTTTCCATGTGGTTTGCATTGTTACTAACAATATGATCTGAATAATAAAGGTCCAAAAAAAAATCGACTTTGCTAAAATATTATTGC
>NW_027307704.1:0-66925 GCF_964275005.1 Diadema setosum | reverse complement strand
TATCTATATATCATCGGTACGTAATACCGTTGAGGTACATGTAATTTACAATTCCCGGCAAAATTGAACGCTTTTACATTTCCCGTCGAGACGTGTTTACAAACGATGTTGATGCAATTTTCGAGACTTTTACATTTCCCGGCGAGACGTTGTTTGAAATCCCAGCGTTTTTACAAATCCTTTCTCCACACCTGACCCATTGTTTGTACTACGCGGCCACCCGCCGCCCGTGACCACAACTACCCACATCCTGCGACGCCCCCTTCCAACTGTACCCATCTCAGTTTTTTTTTTCCCCAGCCTATTACTCTTACTTTCTACTTCAGTGCATGTGATCACTCTCTCTCAAATGAAAACATTGCACAATGTATTCCTTTTACACTCATCAATTGTTCTTGCATTTCATTTCGAGGAAGTCTAAAGGATGATGTATACTTAAAGCAATATGAGCCATATTTTATTTTCTCACTGGTGAACATTTCACCATTAAAAGGTGTGTAAGAAATATATTATTCAGAGAGTGAAAGTTTAGGTGAGAGTTTCTTCATTTACAGATCGTTAATCTAAAGATCAGCAATTGCGATCTGAACAAATTTAATTTGTAGAGGGATAAAAGTTAAGAAATTCGCACCTAAAAGAGGTGATTTTCTCATTGTCCTGACTAAGAAGGTGGGACTTTAAAGTCCTACCTTGTGGAGCATGGGATTTTTAAAATGCCAGGAAATTTCAGATTGCATCAACGGGAAATGTATAAAAAAAAGGCTCGCCGAGAAATGTAAAAAATGTTCAGTTTTGCGGGAAATGTCACAAAGCTGCTGGAAATGTTACAATTATGTATTTCAACTTTATTGCGTACCGACGCTGCATAAGTGAACTCGATGTCTGACGAAACTGAAATATCTATGACTGATTTACACCAAATTTGACATATAACATACTTATGATGATATGATCTTAATTTGTTTCAACAAGTCCCTCCCCCAAAACCAAAGGGGGGTTGGGGAGGGAGTTAAAGCTTGAAAATCACAATGTCTGAAATTTTTCATCTTCTTAGTCAAACCCCAAAGAGAAGAAGATGGAGCTAAGTTATAGCTATGAAGATGAAGGCATAACGACTAAAATTTGATGTCTGACTATGGCGGATCCAGGGGGCCCTAATCTGGAGGGGGTATGGTGGGGATCTAGGAAGGGAATTTTCAACATTTTCAGTATCTTTTTAAAAACCATCTTTGACGTAGTTTCACCAAATTTGCCATGTAGCATATTTAAGCTGATATGATCTTACATTTTTCAAAATGAGCCCTCCCACCCCCCCCCACATTACCGAAGGGGGGTGAGTTATGGGGAGTTTCATTTCATTCATTTCATCTCATTTATTTCATTCCTTCTTTCTTTTTCGTCAAACATAACACGAAATGAATCAGAAGATATAACATAGGCATGTATTCGACTTTACATGGTAGATAATGGTTACAAAAATACGAAATTATACATGCATACCGGCAAAATACAAAGTTATGTTTGGAGGAGAAAAAAAAAAAGAAAGAACTGAGAGGTTCACTGAAAAGCATGCTTGTAAATTGTGAACCACTCAAAGGATTCTTGTGAATACATTGAACTTTTTTTTAATTTTTTTTTACAAAGACAGGAGAGAACAAGACATGACAGAACAAGACAGTAGAAACACAACGACATTACATGACTTTATAGTAGTGTATACCATGACAGTAATAAAACACAAAAGAATAATATAAAGAAAGGAGAGAAAGAAAAAGGAAATGAAAGGAAAAGCCAACACGCTGCACATCGGGATCAGAAGAGGGAATTGAGGTGCTGAACATCGGGATCAGAAGAGGGAATTGAGGTGTTTCAGCTCGATCAGCCGAGCAAAGTTTATACAAATAAGATAATGTAAAAAATACACAATGATGAAATCAATGATTGACGATGAACCCTTAGGTTGTAAAGACCAGCTAAGTAATGAATTGTATATATCTTAATATGAGTTCAAAAAAAAAACCAAAATAACTTACGCTTAAACGAATTCAAAGATAAAGAATTGTTTTTATATCACAACTTAAAGAATTCCAAAATCTAGGGCCAGTGTATAAAATGTATTTTGAGCCAATAACGTTCTTATAAGGGGTTAATGAAACTCATTTGATCGCCTGGTGGGATAATTATGAAAGGATTGATTTTGTGGAAACATTGAATCACAAATGCTGGGAATTGCATTTGTGTTATAATTAAACATAAACTGACCCAGCTGAAAGAAAAAACAAATCTTTGAATTTTAAAATCTTATATCTAACAAATAATGGATCTGCATGCTGGGAAGATGGAGAAACGCCAGAAATAATACGAAGTGCCTTTTTTTTTTGGTAATAACAATAATCTATCTAATAAAGTTTGATGGGCACTACTTCATGCTAAGATTCCATGATTTAAATAAGGTACTATGAATGAAAAATACAACGTCAGCAAAGAAGACAACGGGATATGAGATTCAAGTCTATTAATAATACCAATATTACGCAAAATTATTTTTCTAATATTAATAATATGAGGCTTCCACGAAAGTTTGTCGTCTACTGTAATACCGAGAATTGACTTTGTATGAGATACACGCTTTAGTGAACGTCATCAAAGATGATATCTGTGCGTAAAACTTCTATAGACATACTGAATAACATATAGTTAGTTTTCTGAAGATTCAGTGATAATTTATTGGCTCTTATCCATTGAGTCACTTTTTTAAATTCAGAATTGCCAGTATCGACAAGAGTGGTGGGATTTTGGTGGGAGAAGAGAATATTTGAATCATCGGCAAAAAGTATGAAAGAAAGTATATCGGATGATCTACAAAAATCATTTATGTAAATGATGAAAAGTAAAGGTCCTAATATACTACCCTGAGCTGTGCTCGTTCAAAGATACATATTTTTTTCGGTTTTGCAGGTAACTCCTGAACCACTCCAAGGCCTTCCCTCGTATACCATAATGAGACAATTTATGAAGTAAAATTTCGTGATTAATTGTATCGAAGGCCTTGGAGAAGTCCAGGAAGATACTAGGTGTTTCAAAAAACTTTTCCCACTTTTGATTCTTAATAATTCATAAACTATATATCAGATAACACTGTCATTGATATGAGTAATAGTTGAATAGTGTACAATTTGGTTGAACGTTGTTTGTATGTGAAAACATGAATCAGTTTCATGAAATCCATGATTGATTTCACAGTTAGGCGCCTTGGCAGATTACATTGTGCAGGAAAACCGCGGCGCCGCCGTTCAGCGGTCCTTTGAGCGCCGCTTTGAAAAGCCCGTTAATGCGCTAGGGCCGTTAAGGCTACTCTAGCGTTTTCCCGCAGTGGCCCGCTCTACGGCTTTTCCTTTCAAAACGCCGCTAGGGTTTTGCAAACCCTTTTATGAATAACAAACTCCTTTATCGACGTGAATAAGCACTGAATTGATCAGTGTTTAAGTAGTAGCCATGGTAAAAAATCATGGGCGTACATACTCGAGCAGGATTTGAACCTAGGACCTCCTGATCACCGGACAGGCGTCATCTCCATTAGATCACCGAGCTTTCGCCCGAAAGCAAGTGTTGGTTCTAATCCTTATAGCATGCAGCGGGTACTGCTTTGTTATTCAAATTCATGGTTTTCTTCCGTCGAGATGTTTTTATTGCACTGATTGACAAATTGCCCTACCTCGACGTAAATAAGCACTGAATTGATCAGTGTTTAAGTAGTAGCCATGATAAAAAATCATGGGCGTACATACTCGAGCAGGATTTGAAAATACGACCTCCTGATCACCGGACAGGCGTCATCTCCACTAGATCACCGAGCTTTCGCCCGAAAGCAAGTGTTGGTTCTAATCCTTATAGCATGCAGCGGGTACTGCTTTGTTATTCAAATTCATGGTTTTCTTCCGTCGAGATGTTTTTATTGCAACTGATTGACAAATTGCCCTACATCGACGTAAATAAGCACTGAATTGATCAGTGTTTAAGTAGTAGCCATGATAAAAAATCATTGGCGTACATACTCGAGCAGGATTTGAACCTACGACCTCCTGATCACCGGACAGGCGTCATCTCCACTAGACCACCGAGCTTTCGCCCGAAAGCAAGTGTTGGTTCTAATCCTTGTAGCATGCAGCGGGTACTGCCTTGTTATTCAAATTCATGGTTTTCTTCCGCCGAGATGTTTTTATTGCAACTGATTGACAAATTGCCCTACATCGACGTAAATAAGCACTGAATTGATCAGTGTTTAAGTAGTAGCCATGATAAAAAATCATGGGCGTACATACTCGAGCAGGATTTGAACCTACGACCTCCTGATCACCGGACAGGCGTCATCTCCATTAAACCACCGAGCTTTCGCCCGAAAGCAAGTGTTGGTTCTAATCCTGATAGCATGCAGCGGGTACTGCTTTGTTATTCAAATTCATGATTTTCTTCCGTCGAGATGTTTTTATTGCAACTGATTGACAAATTGCCCTACAGTCGACGTAAATAAGCACTGAATTGATCTGTGTTTAAGTAGTAGCCATGATAAAAAAAGCATGGGCGTACATACTCGAGCAGGATTTGAACCTACGACCTCCTGATCACCGGACAGGCGTCATCTCCAATAGACCACCGAGCTTTCGCCCGAAAGCAAGTGTTGGTTCTAATCCTTATAGCATGCAGCGGGTACTGCTTTGTTATTCAAATTCATGGTTTTCTTCCGTCGAGATGTTTTTATTGCAACTGATTGACAAATTGCCCTACATCGACGTAAATAAGCACTGAATTGATCTGTGTTTAAGTAGTAGCCATGATAAAAAATCATGGGCGTACATACTCGAGCAGGATTTGAACCTACGACCTCCTGATCACCGGACAGGCGTCATCTCCACTAGACCACCGAGCTTTCGCCCGAAAGCAAGTGTTGGTTCTAATCCTTATAGCATGCAGCGGGTACTGCTTTGTTATTCAAATTCATGGTTTTCTTCCGTCGAGATGTTTTTATTGCAACTGATTGACAAATTGCCCTACATCGACGTAAATAAGCACTGAATTGATCAGTGTTTAAGTAGTAGCCATGATAAAAAATCATGGGCGTACATACTCGAGCAGGATTTGAACCTACGACCTCCTGATCACCGGACAGGGGTCATCTCCACTAGACCACCGAGCTTTCGCCCGAAAGCAAGTGTTGGTTCTAATCCTTATAGCATGCAGCGGGTACTGCTTTGTTATTCAAATTCATGGTTTTCTTCCGTCGAGATGTTTTTATTGCAACTGATTGACAAATTGCCCTACATCGACGTAAATAAGCACTGAATTGATCAGTGTTTAAGTAGTAGCCATGATAAAAAATCATGGGCGTACATACTCGAGCAGGATTTGAACCTACGACCTCCTGATCACCGGACAGGCGTCATCTCCACTAGACCACCGAGCTTTCGCCCGAAAGCAAGTGTTGGTTCTAATCCTTATAGCATGCAGCGGGTACTGCTTTGTTATTCAAATTCATGGTTTTCTTCCGTCGAGATGTTTTTATTGCAACTGATTGACAAATTGCCCTACATCGACGTAAATAAGCACTGAATTGATCAGTGTTTAATTAGTAGCCATGATAAAAAATCATGGGCGTACATACTCGAGCAGGATTTGAACCTACGACCTCCTGATCACCGGACAGGCGTCATCTCCATTAGACCACCGAGCTTTCGCCCGAAAGCAAGTGTTGGTTCTAATCCTGATAGCATGCAGCGGGTACTGCTTTGTTATTCAAATTCATGATTTTCTTCCGTCGAGATGTTTTTATTGCAACTGATTGACAAATTGCCCTACATCGACGTAAATAAGCACTGAATTGATCTGTGTTTAAGTAGTAGCCATGATAAAAAAATCATGGGCGTACATACTCGAGCAGGATTTGAACCTACGACCTCCTGATCACCGGACAGGCGTCATCTCCACTAGACCACCGAGCTTTCGCCCGAAAGCAAGTGTTGGTTCTAATCCTTATAGCATGCAGCGGGTACTGCTTTGTTATTCAAATTCATGGTTTTCTTCCGTCGAGATGTTTTTATTGCAACTGATTGACAAATTGCCCTACATCGACGTAAATAAGCACTGAATTGATCAGTGTTTAAGTAGTAGCCATGATAAAAAATCATGGGCGTACATACTCGAGCAGGATTTGAACCTACGACCTCCTGATCACCGGACAGGCGTCATCTCCACTAGACCACCGAGCTTTCGCCCGAAAGCAAGTGTTGGTTCTAATCCTTATAGCATGCAGCGGGTATTGCTTTGTTATTCAAATTCATGGTTTTCTTCCGTCGAGATGTTTTTATTGCAACTGATTGACAAATTGCCCTACATCGACGTAAATAAGCACTGAATTGATCAGTGTTTAAGTAGTAGGCATGATAAAAAATCATGGGCGTACATACTCGAGCAGGATTTGAACCTACGACCTCCTGATCACCGGACAGGCGTCATCTGCACTAGACCACCGAGCTTTCGCCCGAAAGCAAGTGTTGGTTCTAATCCTTATACCATGCAGCGGGTACTGCTTTGTTATTCAAATTCATGGTTTTCTTCCGTCGAGATGTTTTTATTGCAACTGATTGACAAATTGCCCTACATCGACGTAAATAAGCACTGAATTGATCAGTGTTTAAGTAGTAGCCATGATAAAAAATCATGGGCGTACATACTCGAGCAGGATTTGAACCTACGACCTCCTGATCACCGGACAGGCGTCATCTCCACTAGACCACCGAGCTTTCGCCCGAAAGCAAATGTTGGTTCTAATCGTTATAGCATGCAGCGGGTCCTGCTTTGTTATTCAAATTCATGGTTTTCCTCCGTCGAGATGTTTTTATTGCAACTGATTGACAAATTGCCCTACATCGACGTAAATAAGCACTGAATTGATCAGTGTTTAAGTAGTAGCCATGATAAAAAATCATGGGCGTACGTACTCGAGCAGGATTTGAACCTACGACCTCCTGATCACCGGACAGGCGTCATCTCCACTAGACCACCGAGCTTTCGCCCGAAAGCAAATGTTGGTTCTAATCCTTATAGCATGTAGCGGGTACTGCTTTGTTATTCAAATTCATGGTTTTCTTCCGTCGAGATGTTTTTATTGCAACTGATTGACAAATTGCCCTACATCGACGTAAATAAGCACTGAATTGATCAGTGTTTAAGTAGTAGCCATGATAAAAAATCATGGGCGTACATACTCGAGCAGGATTTGAACCTACGACCTCCTGATCACCGGACAGGCGTCATCTCCACTAGACCACCGAGCTTTCGCCCGAAAGCAAGTGTTGGTTCTAATCCTTATAGCATGCAGCGGGTACTGCTTTGTTATTCAAATTCATGATTTTCTTCCGTCGAGATGTTTTTATTGCAACTGATTGACAAATTGCCCTACATCGACGTAAATAAGCACTGAATTGATCAGTGTTTAAGTAGTAGCCATGATAAAAAATCATGGGCGTACATACTCGAGCAGGATTTGAACCTACGACCTCCTGATTACCGGACAGGCGTCATCTCCACTAGACCACCGAGCTTTCGCCCGAAAGCAAGTGTTGGTTCTAATCCTTATAGCATGCAGCGGGTACTGCTTTGTTATTCAAATTCATGGTTTTCTTCCGTCGAGATGTTTTTATTGCAACTGATTGACAAATTGCCCTACATCGACGTAAATAAGCACTGAATTGATCAGTGTTTAAGTAGTAGCCATGATAAAAAATCATGGGCGTACATACTCGAGCAGGATTTGAACCTACGACCTCCTGATCACCGGACAGGCGTCATCTCCACTAGATCACCGAGCTTTCGCCCGAAAGCAAGTGTTGGTTCTAATCCTTATAGCATGCAGCGGGTACTGCTTTGTTATTCAAATTCATGGTTTTCTTCCGTCGAGATGTTTTTATTGCAACTGATTGACAAATTGCCCTACATCGACGTAAATAAGCACTGAATTGATCAGTGTTTAAGTAGTAGCCATGATAAAAAATCATGGGCGTACATACTCGAGCAGGATTTGAACCTACGACCTCCTGATCACCGGACAGGCGTCATCTCCACTAGACCACCGAGCTTTCGCCCGAAAGCAAGTGTTGGTTCTAATCCTTATAGCATGCAGCGGGTATTGCTTTGTTATTCAAATTCATGGTTTTCTTCCGTCGAGATGTTTTTATTGCAACTGATTGACAAATTGCCCTACATCGACGTAAATAAGCACTGAATTGATCAGTGTTTAAGTAGTAGGCATGATAAAAAATCATGGGCGTACATACTCGAGCAGGATTTGAACCTACGACCTCCTGATCACCGGACAGGCGTCATCTCCACTAGACCACCGAGCTTTCGCCCGAAAGCAAGTGTTGGTTCTAATCCTTATACCATGCAGCGGGTACTGCTTTGTTATTCAAATTCATGGTTTTCTTCCGTCGAGATGTTTTTATTGCAACTGATTGACAAATTGCCCTACATCGACGTAAATAAGCACTGAATTGATCAGTGTTTAAGTAGTAGCCATGATAAAAAATCATGGGCGTACATACTCGAGCAGGATTTGAACCTACGACCTCCTGATCACCGGACAGGCGTCATCTCCACTAGACCACCGAGCTTTCGCCCGAAAGCAAATGTTGGTTCTAATCGTTATAGCATGCAGCGGGTCCTGCTTTGTTATTCAAATTCACGGTTTTCCTCCGTCGAGATGTTTTTATTGCAACTGATTGACAAATTGCCCTACATCGACGTAAATAAGCACTGAATTGATCAGTGTTTAAGTAGTAGCCATGATAAAAAATCATGGGCGTACGTACTCGAGCAGGATTTGAACCTACGACCTCCTGATCACCGGACAGGCGTCATCTCCACTAGACCACCGAGCTTTCGCCCGAAAGCAAATGTTGGTTCTAATCCTTATAGCATGTAGCGGGTACTGCTTTGTTATTCAAATTCATGGTTTTCTTCCGTCGAGATGTTTTTATTGCAACTGATTGACAAATTGCCCTACATCGACGTAAATAAGCACTGAATTGATCAGTGTTTAAGTAGTAGCCATGATAAAAAATCATGGGCGTACATACTCGAGCAGGATTTGAACCTACGACCTCCTGATCACCGGACAGGCGTCATCTCCACTAGACCACCGAGCTTTCGCCCGAAAGCAAGTGTTGGTTCTAATCCTTATAGCATGCAGCGGGTACTGCTTTGTTATTCAAATTCATGATTTTCTTCCGTCGAGATGTTTTTATTGCAACTGATTGACAAATTGCCCTACATCGACGTAAATAAGCACTGAATTGATCAGTGTTTAAGTAGTAGCCATGATAAAAAATCATGGGCGTACATACTCGAGCAGGATTTGAACCTACGACCTCCTGATTACCGGACAGGCGTCATCTCCACTAGACCACCGAGCTTTCGCCCGAAAGCAAGTGTTGGTTCTAATCCTTATAGCATGCAGCGGGTACTGCTTTGTTATTCAAATTCATGGTTTTCTTCCGTCGAGATGTTTTTATTGCAACTGATTGACAAATTGCCCTACATCGACGTAAATAAGCACTGAATTGATCAGTGTTTAAGTAGTAGCCATGATAAAAAATCATGGGCGTACATACTCGAGCAGGATTTGAACCTACGACCTCCTGATCACCGGACAGGCGTCATCTCCACTAGATCACCGAGCTTTCGCCCGAAAGCAAGTGTTGGTTCTAATCCTTATAGCATGCAGCGGGTACTGCTTTGTTATTCAAATTCATGGTTTTCTTCCGTCGAGATGTTTTTATTGCAACTGATTGACAAATTGCCCTACATCGACGTAAATAAGCACTGAATTGATCAGTGTTTAAGTAGTAGCCATGATAAAAAATCATGGGCGTACATACTCGAGCAGGATTTGAACCTACGACCTCCTGATCACAGGACAGGCGGAAGAAAACCATGAATTTCAATAACAAAGCAGTACCCGCTGCATGCTATAAGGATTAGAACCAACACTTGCTTTCGGGCGAAAGCTCGGTGGTCTAGTGGAGATGACGCCTGTCCGGTGATCAGGAGGTCGTAGGTTCAAATCCTGCTCGAGTATGTACGCCCATGATTTTTTATCATGGATACTACTTAAACACTGATCAATTCAGTGCTTATTTACGTCGATGTAGGGCAATTTGTCAATCAGTTGCAATAAAAACATCTCGACGGAAGAAAACCATGAATTTGAATAACAAAGCAGTACCCGCTGCATGCTATAAGGATTAGAACCAACACTTGCTTTCGGGCGAAAGCTCGGTGGTCTAGTGGAGATGACGCCTGTCCGGTGATCAGGAGGTCGTAGGTTCAAATCCTGCTCGAGTATGTACGCCCATGATTTTTTTATCACGGCTGCTACTTAAACACAGATCAATTCAGTGCTTATTTACGTCGATGTAGGTCAATTTGTCAATCAGTTGCAATAAAAACATCTCGACGGAAGAAAATCATGAATTTGAATAACAAAGCAGTACCCGCTGCATGCTATCAGGATTAGAACCAACACTTGCTTTCGGGCGAAAGCTCGGTGGTCTAGTGGAGATGACGCCTGTCCGGTGATCAGGAGGTCGTAGGTTCAAATTATGCTCGAATATGTACGCCCATGATTTTTTATCATGGCTACTACTTAAACACTGATCAATTCAGTGCTTATTTACGTCGATGTAGGGCAATTTGTCAGTCAGTTGCAATAAAAACATCTCGACGGAAGAAAACCATGAATTTGAATAACAAAGCAGTACCCGCTGCATGCTATAAGGATTAGAACCAACACTTGCTTTCGGGCGAAAGCTCGGTGGTCTAGTGGAGATGACGCCTGTCCGGTGATCAGGAGGTCGTAGGTTCAAATCCTGCTCGAGTATGTACGCCCTTGATTTTTTATCATGGCTACTACTTAAACACTGATCAATTCAGTGCTTATTTACGTCGATGTAGGACAATTTGTCAATCAGTTGCAATAAAAACATCTCGACGGAAGAAAACCATGAATTTGAATAACAAAGCAGTACCCGCTGCATGCTATAAGGATTAGAACCAACACTTGCTTTCGGGCGAAAGCTCGGTGGTCTAGTGGAGATGACGCCTGTCCGGTGATCAGGAGGTCGTAGGTTCAAATCCTGCTCGAGTATGTACGCCCATGATTTTTTATCATGGCTACTACTTAAACACTGATCAATTCAGTGCTTATTTACGTCGATGTAGGGCAATTTGTCAATCAGTTGCAATAAAAACATCTCGACGGAAGAAAACCATGAATTTGAATAACAAAGCAGTACCCGCTGCATGCTATAAGGATTAGAACCAACACTTGCTTTCGGGCGAAAGCTCGGTGGTCTAGTGGAGATGACGCCTGTCCGGTGATCAGGAGGTCGTAGGTTCAAATCCTGCTCGAGTATGTACCCCCATGATTTTTTATCATGGCTACTACTTAAACACTGATCAATTCAGTGCTTATTTACGTCGATGTAGGGCAATTTGTCAATCAGTTGCAATAAAAACATCTCGACGGAAGAAAACCATGAATTTGAATAACAAAGCAGTACCCGCTGCATGCTATAAGGATTAGAACCAACACTTGCTTTCGGGCGAAAGCTCGGTGGTCTAGTGGAGATGACGCCTGTCCGGTGATCAGGAGGTCGTAGGTTCAAATTATGCTCGAGTATGTACGCCCATGATTTTTTATATCATGGCTACTATTTAAACACTGATCAATTCAGTGCTTATTTACGTCGATGTAGGGCAATTTGTCAATCAGATGCAATAAAAACATCTCGACGGAAGAAAACCATGAATTTGAATAACAAAGCAGTACCCGCTGCATGCTATAAGGATTAGAACCAACACTTGCTTTCGGGCGAAAGCTCGGTGGTCTAGTGGAGATGACGCCTGTCCGGTGATCAGGAGGTCGTAGGTTCAAATTATGCTCGAGTATGTACGCCCATGATTTTTTATCATGGCTACTACTTAAACACTGATCAATTCAGTGCTTATTTACGTCGATGTAGGGCAATTTGTCAGTCAGTTGCAATAAAAACATCTCGACGGAAGAAAACCATGAATTTGAATAACAAAGCAGTACCCGCTGCATGCTATAAGGATTAGAACCAACACTTGCTTTCGGGCGAAAGCTCGGTGGTCTAGTGGAGATGACGCCTGTCCGGTGATCAGGAGGTCGTAGGTTCAAATCCTGCTCGAGTATGTACGCCCATGATTTTTTATCATGGCTACTACTTAAACACTGATCAATTCAGTGCTTATTTACGTCGATGTAGGACAATTTGTCAATCAGTTGCAATAAAAACATCTCGACGGAAGAAAACCATGAATTTGAATAACAAAGCAGTACCCGCTGCATGCTATAAGGATTAGAACCAACACTTGCTTTCGGGCGAAAGCTCGGTGGTCTAGTGGAGATGACGCCTGTCCGGTGATCAGGAGGTCGTAGGTTCAAATCCTGCTCGAGTATGTACGCCCATGATTTTTTATCATGGCTACTACTTAAACACTGATCAATTCAGTGCTTATTTACGTCGATGTAGGGCAATTTGTCAATCAGTTGCAATAAAAACATCTCGACGGAAGAAAACCATGAATTTGAATAACAAAGCAGTACCCGCTGCATGCTATAAGGATTAGAACCAACACTTGCTTTCGGGCGAAAGCTCGGTGATCTAGTGGAGATGACGCCTGTCCGGTGATCAGGAGGTCGTAGGTTCAAATCCTGCTCGAGTATGTACGCCCATGATTTTTTTATCATGGCTACTACTTAAACACTGATCAATTCAGTGCTTATTTACGTCGATGTAGGGCAATTTGTCAATCAGTTGCAATAAAAACATCTCGACGGAAGAAAACCATGAATTTGAATAACAAAGCAGTACCCGCTGCATGCTATAAGGATTAGAACCAACATTTGCTTTCGGGCGAAAGCTCGGTGGTCTAGTGGAGATGACGCCTGTCCGGTGATCAGGAGGTCGTAGGTTCAAATCCTGCTCGAGTATGTACGCCCATGATTTTTTTTTATCATGGCTACTACTTAAAGACTGATCAATTCAGTGCTTATTTACGTCGATGTAGGGCAATTTGTCAATCAGTTGCAATAAAAACATCTCGACGGAAGAAAACCATGAATTTGAATAACAAAGCAGTACCCGCTGCATGCTATAAGGATTAGAACCAACACTTGCTTTCGGGCGAAAGCTCGGTGGTCTAGTGGAGATGACGCCTGTCCGGTGATCAGGAGGTCGTAGGTTCAAATCCTGCTCGAGTATGTACGCCCATGATTTTTTATCATGACTACTACTTAAACACTGATCAATTCAGTGCTTATTTACGTCGATGTAGGGCAATTTGTCAATCAGTTGCAATAAAAACATCTCGACGGTAGAAAACCATGAATTTGAATAACAAAGCAGTACCCGCTGCATGCTATAAGGATTAGAACCAACACTTGCTTTCGGGCGAAAGCTTGGTGGTCTAGTGGAGATGACGCCTGTCCGGTGATCAGGAGGTCGTAGGTTCAAATCCTGCTCGAGTATGTACGCCCATGATTTTTTTATCATGGCTACTACTTAAACACTGATCAATTCAGTGCTTATTTACGTCGATGTAGGGCAATTTGTCAATCAGTTGCAATAAAAACATCTCGACGGAAGAAAACCATGAATTTGAATAACAAAGCAGTAGCCGCTGCATGCTATAAGGATTAGAACCAACACTTGCTTTCGGGCGAAAGCTCGGTGGTCTAGTGGAGATGACGCCTGTCCGGTGATCAGGAGGTCGTAGGTTCAAATCCTGCTCGAGTATGTACGCCCATGATTTTTTATCATGGCTACTACTTAAACACTGATCAATTCAGTGCTTATTTACGTCGATGAAGGGGAATTTGTCATTCTGTTGCAATAAAAACATCTCGACGGAAGAAAACCATGAATTTGGATAACAAAGCAGTACCCGTTGTATGCTATAAGGATTAGAACCAACACTTGCTTTCGGGCGAAAGCTCGGTGGTCTAGTGGAGATGACGCCTGTCCGGTGATCAGGAGGTCGTAGGTTCAAATCCTGCTCGAGTATGTACGCCCATGATTTTTTATCATGGCTACTACTTAAACACTGATCAATTCAGTGCTTATTTACGTCGATGTAGGGCAATTTGTCAATCAGTTGCAATAAAAACATCTCGACGGAAGAAAACCATGAGTTTGAATAACAAAGCAGTACCCGCTGCATGCTATAAGGATTAGAACCAACATTTGCTTTCGGACGAAAGCTCGGTGGTCTAGTGGAGATGACGCCTGTCCGGTGATCAGGAGGTCGTAGGTTCAAATCCTGCTCGAGTACGTACGCCCATGATTTTTTATCATGGCTACTACTTAAACACTGATCAATTCAGTGCTTATTTACGTCGATGTAGGGCAATTTGTCAATCAGTTGCAATAAAAACATCTCGACGGAGAAAACCATGAATTTGAATAACAAAGCAGTACCCGCTACATGCTATAAGGATTAGAACCAACACTTGCTTTCGGGCGAAAGCTCGGTGGTCTAGTGGAGATGACGCCTGTCCGGTGATCAGGAGGTCGTAGGTTCAAATCCTGCTCGAGTATGTACGCCCATGATTTTTTATCATGGCTACTACTTAAACACTGATCAATTCAGTGCTTATTTACGTCGATGTAGGGTAATTTGTCAATCAGTTGCAATAAAAACATCTCCACGGAAGAAAACCATGAATTTGAATAACAAAGCAGTACCCGCTGCATGCTATCAGGATTAGAACCAACACTTGCTTTCGGGCGAAAGCTCGGTGGTCTAGTGGAGATGACGCCTGTCCGGTGATCAGGAGGTCGTAGGTTCAAATCCTGCTCGAGTATGTACGCCCATGATTTTTTATCATGGCTACTACTTAAACACTGATCAATTCAGTGCTTATTTACGTCGATGTAGGGCAATTTGTCAATCAGTTGCAATAAAAACATCTCGACGGAAGAAAACCATGAATTTGAATAACAAAGCAGTACCCGCTGCATGCTATAAGTTTTAGAACCAACATTTGCTTTCGGACGAAAGCTCGGTGGTCTAGTGGAGACGACGCCTGTCCGGTGATCAGGAGGTCGTAGGTTCAAATCCTGCTCGAGTATGTACGCCCATGATTTTTTTATCATGGCTACTACTTAAACACTGATCAATTCAGTGCTTATTTACGTCGATGTAGGGCAATTTGTCAATCAGTTGCAATAAAAACATCTCGACGGAAGAAAACCATGAATTTGAATAACAAAGCAGTACCCGCTGCATGCTATAAGGATTAGAACCAACATTTGCTTTCGGGCGAAAGCTCGGTGGTCTAGTGGAGATGACGCCTGTCCGGTGATCAGGAGGTCGTAGGTTCAAATCCTGCTCGAGTATGTACGCCCATGATTTTTTTATCATGGCTACTACTTAAACACTGATCAATTCAGTGCTTATTTACGTCGATGTAGGGCAATTTGTCAATCAGTTGCAATAAAAACATCTCGACGGAAGAAAACCTTGAATTTGAATAACAAAGCAGTACCCGCTGCATGCTATAAGGATTAGAACCAACATTTGCTTTCGGGCGAAAGCTCGGTGGTCTAGTGGAGATGACGCCTGTCCGGTGATCAGGAGGTCGTAGGTTCAAATCCTGCTCGAGTATGTACGCCCATGATTTTTTTTTATCATGGCTACTACTTAAAGACTGATCAATTCAGTGCTTATTTACGTCGATGTAGGGCAATTTGTCAATCAGTTGCAATAAAAACATCTCGACGGAAGAAAACCATGAATTTGAATAACAAAGCAGTACCCGCTGCATGCTATAAGGATTAGAACCAACACTTGCTTTCGGGCGAAAGCTCGGTGGTCTAGTGGAGATGACGCCTGTCCGGTGATCAGGAGGTCGTAGGTTCAAATTATGCTCGAGTATGTACGCCCATGATTTTTTATATCATGGCTACTATTTAAACACTGATCAATTCAGTGCTTATTTACGTCGATGTAGGGCAATTTGTCAATCAGATGCAATAAAAACATCTCGACGGAAGAAAACCATGAATTTGAATAACAAAGCAGTACCCGCTGCATGCTATAAGGATTAGAACCAACACTTGCTTTCGGGCGAAAGCTCGGTGGTCTAGTGGAGATGACGCCTGTCCGGTGATCAGGAGGTCGTAGGTTCAAATTATGCTCGAGTATGTACGCCCATGATTTTTTATCATGGCTACTACTTAAACACTGATCAATTCAGTGCTTATTTACGTCGATGTAGGGCAATTTGTCAGTCAGTTGCAATAAAAACATCTCGACGGAAGAAAACCATGAATTTGAATAACAAAGCAGTACCCGCTGCATGCTATAAGGATTAGAACCAACACTTGCTTTCGGGCGAAAGCTCGGTGGTCTAGTGGAGATGACGCCTGTCCGGTGATCAGGAGGTCGTAGGTTCAAATCCTGCTCGAGTATGTACGCCCATGATTTTTTATCATGGCTACTACTTAAACACTGATCAATTCAGTGCTTATTTACGTCGATGTAGGACAATTTGTCAATCAGTTGCAATAAAAACATCTCGACGGAAGAAAACCATGAATTTGAATAACAAAGCAGTACCCGCTGCATGCTATAAGGATTAGAACCAACACTTGCTTTCGGGCGAAAGCTCGGTGGTCTAGTGGAGATGACGCCTGTCCGGTGATCAGGAGGTCGTAGGTTCAAATCCTGCTCGAGTATGTACGCCCATGATTTTTTATCATGGCTACTACTTAAACACTGATCAATTCAGTGCTTATTTACGTCGATGTAGGGCAATTTGTCAATCAGTTGCAATAAAAACATCTCGACGGAAGAAAACCATGAATTTGAATAACAAAGCAGTACCCGCTGCATGCTATAAGGATTAGAACCAACACTTGCTTTCGGGCGAAAGCTCGGTGATCTAGTGGAGATGACGCCTGTCCGGTGATCAGGAGGTCGTAGGTTCAAATCCTGCTCGAGTATGTACGCCCATGATTTTTTTATCATGGCTACTACTTAAACACTGATCAATTCAGTGCTTATTTACGTCGATGTAGGGCAATTTGTCAATCAGTTGCAATAAAAACATCTCGACGGAAGAAAACCATGAATTTGAATAACAAAGCAGTACCCGCTGCATGCTATAAGGATTAGAACCAACATTTGCTTTCGGGCGAAAGCTCGGTGGTCTAGTGGAGATGACGCCTGTCCGGTGATCAGGAGGTCGTAGGTTCAAATCCTGCTCGAGTATGTACGCCCATGATTTTTTTATCATGGCTACTACTTAAACACTGATCAATTCAGTGCTTATTTACGTCGATGTAGGGCAATTTGTCAATCAGTTGCAATAAAAACATCTCGACGGAAGAAAACCTTGAATTTGAATAACAAAGCAGTACCCGCTGCATGCTATAAGGATTAGAACCAACATTTGCTTTCGGGCGAAAGCTCGGTGGTCTAGTGGAGATGACGCCTGTCCGGTGATCAGGAGGTCGTAGGTTCAAATCCTGCTCGAGTATGTACGCCCATGATTTTTTTTTATCATGGCTACTACTTAAAGACTGATCAATTCAGTGCTTATTTACGTCGATGTAGGGCAATTTGTCAATCAGTTGCAATAAAAACATCTCGACGGAAGAAAACCATGAATTTGAATAACAAAGCAGTACCCGCTGCATGCTATAAGGATTAGAACCAACACTTGCTTTCGGGCGAAAGCTCGGTGGTCTAGTGGAGATGACGCCTGTCCGGTGATCAGGAGGTCGTAGGTTCAAATCCTGCTCGAGTATGTACGCCCATGATTTTTTATCATGACTACTACTTAAACACTGATCAATTCAGTGCTTATTTACGTCGATGTAGGGCAATTTGTCAATCAGTTGCAATAAAAACATCTCGACGGTAGAAAACCATGAATTTGAATAACAAAGCAGTACCCGCTGCATGCTATAAGGATTAGAACCAACACTTGCTTTCGGGCGAAAGCTTGGTGGTCTAGTGGAGATGACGCCTGTCCGGTGATCAGGAGGTCGTAGGTTCAAATCCTGCTCGAGTATGTACGCCCATGATTTTTTTATCATGGCTACTACTTAAACACTGATCAATTCAGTGCTTATTTACGTCGATGTAGGGCAATTTGTCAATCAGTTGCAATAAAAACATCTCGACGGAAGAAAACCATGAATTTGAATAACAAAGCAGTAGCCGCTGCATGCTATAAGGATTAGAACCAACACTTGCTTTCGGGCGAAAGCTCGGTGGTCTAGTGGAGATGACGCCTGTCCGGTGATCAGGAGGTCGTAGGTTCAAATCCTGCTCGAGTATGTACGCCCATGATTTTTTATCATGGCTACTACTTAAACACTGATCAATTCAGTGCTTATTTACGTCGATGAAGGGGAATTTGTCAATCTGTTGCAATAAAAACATCTCGACGGAAGAAAACCATGAATTTGGATAACAAAGCAGTACCCGTTGTATGCTATAAGGATTAGAACCAACACTTGCTTTCGGGCGAAAGCTCGGTGGTCTAGTGGAGATGACGCCTGTCCGGTGATCAGGAGGTCGTAGGTTCAAATCCTGCTCGAGTATGTACGCCCATGATTTTTTATCATGGCTACTACTTAAACACTGATCAATTCAGTGCTTATTTACGTCGATGTAGGGCAATTTGTCAATCAGTTGCAATAAAAACATCTCGACGGAAGAAAACCATGAATTTGAATAACAAAGCAGTACCCGCTGCATGCTATAAGGATTAGAACCAACATTTGCTTTCGGGCGAAAGCTCGGTGGTCTAGTGGAGATGACGCCTGTCCGGTGATCAGGAGGTCGTAGGTTCAAATCCTGCTCGAGTACGTACGCCCATGATTTTTTATCATGGCTACTACTTAAACACTGATCAATTCAGTGCTTATTTACGTCGATGTAGGGCAATTTGTCAATCAGTTGCAATAAAAACATCTCGACGGAGAAAACCATGAATTTGAATAACAAAGCAGTACCCGCTACATGCTATAAGGATTAGAACCAACACTTGCTTTCGGGCGAAAGCTCGGTGGTCTAGTGGAGATGACGCCTGTCCGGTGATCAGGAGGTCGTAGGTTCAAATCCTGCTCGAGTATGTACGCCCATGATTTTTTATCATGGCTACTACTTAAACACTGATCAATTCAGTGCTTATTTACGTCGATGTAGGGTAATTTGTCAATCAGTTGCAATAAAAACATCTCCACGGAAGAAAACCATGAATTTGAATAACAAAGCAGTACCCGCTGCATGCTATCAGGATTAGAACCAACACTTGCTTTCGGGCGAAAGCTCGGTGGTCTAGTGGAGATGACGCCTGTCCGGTGATCAGGAGGTCGTAGGTTCAAATCCTGCTCGAGTATGTACGCCCATGATTTTTTATCATGGCTACTACTTAAACACTGATCAATTCAGTGCTTATTTACGTCGATGTAGGGCAATTTGTCAATCAGTTGCAATAAAAACATCTCGACGGAAGAAAACCATGAATTTGAATAACAAAGCAGTACCCGCTGCATGCTATAAGTTTTAGAACCAACATTTGCTTTCGGACGAAAGCTCGGTGGTCTAGTGGAGATGACGCCTGTCCGGTGATCAGGAGGTCGTAGGTTCAAATCCTGCTCGAGTATGTACGCCCATGATTTCTTTATCATGGCTACTACTTAAACACTGATCAATTCAGTGCTTATTTACGTCGATGTAGGGCAATTTGTCAATCAGTTGCAATAAAAACATCTCGACGGAAGAAAACCATGAATTTGAATAACAAAGCAGTACCCGCTGCATGCTATAAGGATTAGAACCAACATTTGCTTTCGGGCGAAAGCTCGGTGGTCTAGTGGAGATGACGCCTGTCCGGTGATCAGGAGGTCGTAGGTTCAAATCCTGCTCGAGTATGTACGCCCATGATTTTTTTATCATGGCTACTACTTAAACACTGATCAATTCAGTGCTTATTTACGTCGATGTAGGGCAATTTGTCAATCAGTTGCAATAAAAACATCTCGACGGAAGAAAACCTTGAATTTGAATAACAAAGCAGTACCCGCTGCATGCTATAAGGATTAGAACCAACACTTGCTTTCGGGCGAAAGCTCGGTGGTCTAGTGGAGATGACGCCTGTCCGGTGATCAGGAGGTCGTAGGTTCAAATCCTGCTCGAGTATGTACGCCCATGATTTTTTTTTATCATGGCTACTACTTAAAGACTGATCAATTCAGTGCTTATTTACGTCGATGTAGGGCAATTTGTCAATCAGTTGCAATAAAAACATCTCGACGGAAGAAAACCATGAATTTGAATAACAAAGCAGTACCCGCTGCATGCTATAAGGATTAGAACCAACACTTGCTTTCGGGCGAAAGCTCAGTGGTCTAGTGGAGATGACGCCTGTCCGGTGATCAGGAGGTCGTAGGTTCAAATCCTGCTCGAGTATGTACGCCCATGATTTTTTATCATGGCTACTACTTAAACACTGATCAATTCAGTGCTTATTTACGTCGATGTAGGGCAATTTGTCAATCAGTTGCAATAAAAACATCTCGACGGAAGAAAACCATGAATTTGAATAACAAAGCAGTACCCGCTGCATGCTATAAGTTTTAGAACCAACATTTGCTTTCGGACGAAAGCTCGGTGGTCTAGTGGAGATGACGCCTGTCCGGTGATCAGGAGGTCGTAGGTTCAAATCCTGCTCGAGTATGTACGCCCATGATTTTTTTATCATGGCTACTACTTAAACACTGATCAATTCAGTGCTTATTTACGTCGATGTAGGGCAATTTGTCAATCAGTTGCAATAAAAACATCTCGACGGAAGAAAACCATGAATTTGAATAACAAAGCAGTACCCGCTGCATGCTATAAGGATTAGAACCAACATTTGCTTTCGGGCGAAAGCTCGGTGGTCTAGTGGAGATGACGCCTGTCCGGTGATCAGGAGGTCGTAGGTTCAAATCCTGCTCGAGTATGTACGCCCATGATTTTTTTATCATGGCTACTACTTAAACACTGATCAATTCAGTGCTTATTTACGTCGATGTAGGGCAATTTGTCAATCAGTTGCAATAAAAACATCTCGACGGAAGAAAACCTTGAATTTGAATAACAAAGCAGTACCCGCTGCATGCTATAAGGATTAGAACCAACATTTGCTTTCGGGCGAAAGCTCGGTGGTCTAGTGGAGATGACGCCTGTCCGGTGATCAGGAGGTCGTAGGTTCAAATCCTGCTCGAGTATGTACGCCCATGATTTTTTTTTATCATGGCTACTACTTAAAGACTGATCAATTCAGTGCTTATTTACGTCGATGTAGGGCAATTTGTCAATCAGTTGCAATAAAAACATCTCGACGGAAGAAAACCATGAATTTGAATAACAAAGCAGTACCCGCTGCATGCTATAAGGATTAGAACCAACACTTGCTTTCGGGCGAAAGCTCGGTGGTCTAGTGGAGATGACGCCTGTCCGGTGATCAGGAGGTCGTAGGTTCAAATCCTGCTCGAGTATGTACGCCCATGATTTTTTATCATGACTACTACTTAAACACTGATCAATTCAGTGCTTATTTACGTCGATGTAGGGCAATTTGTCAATCAGTTGCAATAAAAACATCTCGACGGTAGAAAACCATGAATTTGAATAACAAAGCAGTACCCGCTGCATGCTATAAGGATTAGAACCAACACTTGCTTTCGGGCGAAAGCTTGGTGGTCTAGTGGAGATGACGCCTGTCCGGTGATCAGGAGGTCGTAGGTTCAAATCCTGCTCGAGTATGTACGCCCATGATTTTTTTATCATGGCTACTACTTAAACACTGATCAATTCAGTGCTTATTTACGTCGATGTAGGGCAATTTGTCAATCAGTTGCAATAAAAACATCTCGACGGAAGAAAACCATGAATTTGAATAACAAAGCAGTAGCCGCTGCATGCTATAAGGATTAGAACCAACACTTGCTTTCGGGCGAAAGCTCGGTGGTCTAGTGGAGATGACGCCTGTCCGGTGATCAGGAGGTCGTAGGTTCAAATCCTGCTCGAGTATGTACGCCCATGATTTTTTATCATGGCTACTATTTAAACACTGATCAATTCAGTGCTTATTTACGTCGATGAAGGGGAATTTGTCAATCAGTTGCAATAAAAACATCTCGACGGAAGAAAACCATGAATTTGGATAACAAAGCAGTACCCGTTGTATGCTATAAGGATTAGAACCAACACTTGCTTTCGGGCGAAAGCTCGGTGGTCTAGTGGAGATGACGCCTGTCCGGTGATCAGGAGGTCGTAGGTTCAAATCCTGCTCGAGTATGTACGCCCATGATTTTTTATCATGACTACTACTTAAACACTGATCAATTCAGTGCTTATTTACGTCGATGTAGGGCAATTTGTCAATCAGTTGCAATAAAAACATCTCGACGGTAGAAAACCATGAATTTGAATAACAAAGCAGTACCCGCTGCATGCTATAAGGATTAGAACCAACACTTGCTTTCGGGCGAAAGCTTGGTGGTCTAGTGGAGATGACGCCTGTCCGGTGATCAGGAGGTCGTAGGTTCAAATCCTGCTCGAGTATGTACGCCCATGATTTTTTTATCATGGCTACTACTTAAACACTGATCAATTCAGTGCTTATTTACGTCGATGTAGGGCAATTTGTCAATCAGTTGCAATAAAAACATCTCGACGGAAGAAAACCATGAATTTGAATAACAAAGCAGTAGCCGCTGCATGCTATAAGGATTAGAACCAACACTTGCTTTCGGGCGAAAGCTCGGTGGTCTAGTGGAGATGACGCCTGTCCGGTGATCAGGAGGTCGTAGGTTCAAATCCTGCTCGAGTATGTACGCCCATGATTTTTTATCATGGCTACTACTTAAACACTGATCAATTCAGTGCTTATTTACGTCGATGAAGGGGAATTTGTCAATCAGTTGCAATAAAAACATCTCGACGGAAGAAAACCATGAATTTGGATAACAAAGCAGTACCCGTTGTATGCTATAAGGATTAGAACCAACACTTGCTTTCGGGCGAAAGCTCGGTGGTCTAGTGGAGATGACGCCTGTCCGGTGATCAGGAGGTCGTAGGTTCAAATCCTGCTCGAGTATGTACGCCCATGATTTTTTATCATGGCTACTACTTAAACACTGATCAATTCAGTGCTTATTTACGTCGATGTAGGGCAATTTGTCAATCAGTTGCAATAAAAACATCTCGACGGAAGAAAACCATGAATTTGAATAACAAAGCAGTACCCGCTGCATGCTATAAGGATTAGAACCAACACTTGCTTTCGGGCGAAAGCTCGGTGGTCTAGTGGAGATGACGCCTGTCCGGTGATCAGGAGGTCGTAGGTTCAAATCCTTCTCGAGTATGTACGCCCATGATTTTTTATCATGGCTACTACTTAAACACTGATCAATTCAGTGCTTATTTACGTCGATGTAGGGTAATTTGTCAATCAGTTGCAATAAAAACATCTCCACGGAAGAAAACCATGAATTTGAATAACAAAGCAGTACCCGCTGCATGATATCAGGATTAGAACCAACACTTGCTTTCGGGCGAAAGCTCGGTGGTCTAGTGGAGATGACGCCTGTCCGGTGATCAGGAGGTCGTAGGTTCAAATCCTGCTCGAGTATGTACGCCCATGATTTTTTATCATGGCTACTACTTAAACACTGATCAATTCAGTGCTTATTTACGTCGATGTAGGGCAATTTGTCAATCAGTTGCAATAAAAACATCTCGACGGAAGAAAACCATGAATTTGAATAACAAAGCAGTACCCGCTGCATGCTATAAGTTTTAGAACCAACATTTGCTTTCGGACGAAAGCTCGGTGGTCTAGTGGAGATGACGCCTGTCCGGTGATCAGGAGGTCGTAGGTTCAAATCCTGCTCGAGTATGTACGCCCATGATTTTTTATCATGGCTACTACTTAAACACTGATCAATTCAGTGCTTATTTACGTCGATGTAGGGCAATTTGTCAATCAGTTGCAATAAAAACATCTCGACGGAAGAAAACCATGAATTTGAATAACAAAGCAGTACCCGCTGCATGCTATAAGGATTAGAACCAACACTTGCTTTCGGGCGAAAGCTCGGTGGTCTAGTGGAGATGACGCCTGTCCGGTGATCAGGAGGTCGAAGGTTCAAATCCTGCTCGAGTACGTACGCCCATGATTTTTTATCATGGCTACTACTTAAACACTGATCAATTCAGTGCTTATTTACGTCGATGTAGGGCAATTTGTCAATCAGTTGCAATAAAAACATCTCGACGGAGAAAACCATGAATTTGAATAACAAAGCAGTACCCGCTGCATGCTATAAGGATTAGAACCAACATTTGCTTTCGGGCGAAAGCTGGGTGGTCTAGTGGAGATGACGCCTGTCCGGTGATCAGGAGGTCGTAGGTTCAAATCCTGCTCGAGTATGTACGCCCATGATTTTTTTTTTTATCATGGCTACTACTTAAACACTGATCAATTCAGTGCTTATTTACGTCGATGTAGGGCAATTTGTCAATCAGTTGCAATAAAAACATCTCGACGGAAGAAAACCATGAATTTGAATAACAAAGCAGTACCCGTTGCATGCTATAAGGATTAGAACCAACACTTGCTTTCGGGCGAAAGCTCGGTGGTCTAGTGGAGATGACGCCTGTCCGGTGATCAGGAGGTCGTAGGTTCAAATCCTGCTCGAGTATGTATGCCCATGATTTTTTATCATGGCTACTACTTAAACACTGATCAATTCAGTGCTTATTTACGTCGATGTAGGGCAATTTGTCAATCAGTTGCAATAAAAACATCTCGACGGAAGAAAACCATGAATTTGAATAACAAAGCAGTACCCGCTGCATGCTATAAGGATTAGAACCAACACTTGCTTTCGGGCGAAAGCTCGGTGGTCTAGTGGAGATGACGCCTGTCCGGTGATCAGGAGGTCGTAGGTTCAAATCCTGCTCGAGTATGTACGCCCATGATTTTTTATCATGGCTACTACTTAAACACTGATCAATTCAGTGCTTATTTACGTCGATGTAGGGCAATTTGTCAATCAGTTGCAATAAAAACATCTCGACGGAAGAAAACCATGAATTTGAATAACAAAGCAGTACCCGCTGCATGCTATAAGGATTAGAACCAACACTTGCTTTCGGGCGAAAGCTCGGTGGTCTAGTGGAGATGACGCCTGTCCGGTGATCAGGAGGTCGTAGGTTCAAATTATGCTCGAGTATGTACGCCCATGATTTTTTATCATGGCTACTACTTAAACACTGATCAATTCAGTGCTTATTTACGTCGATGTAGGGCAATTTGTCAATCAGTTGCAATAAAAACATCTCGACGGAAGAAAACCATGAATTTGAATAACAAAGCAGTACCCGCTGCATGCTATAAGGATTAGAACCAACACTTGCTTTCGGGCGAAAGCTCGGTGGTCTAGTGGAGATGACGCCTGTCCGGTGATCAGGAGGTCGTAGGTTCAAATTATGCTCGAGTATGTACGCCCATGATTTTTTATCATGGCTACTACTTAAACACTGATCAATTCAGTGCTTATTTACGTCGATGTAGGGCAATTTGTCAATCAGTTGCAATAAAAACATCTCGACGGAAGAAAACCATGAATTTGAATAACAAAGCAGTACCCGCTGCATGCTATAAGGATTAGAACCAACACTTGCTTTCGGGCGAAAGCTCGGTGGTCTAGTGGAGATGACGCCTGTCCGGTGATCAGGAGGTCGTAGGTTCAAATCCTGCTCGAGTATGTACGCCCATGATTTTTTATCATGGCTACTACTTAAACACTGATCAATTCAGTGCTTATTTACGTCGATGTAGGGCAATTTGTCAATCAGTTGCAATAAAAACATCTCGACGGAAGAAAACCATGAATTTGAATAACAAAGCAGTACCCGCTGCATGCTATAAGGATTAGAACCAACACTTGCTTTCGGGAGAAAGCTCGGTGATCTAGTGGAGATGACGCCTGTCCGGTGATCAGGAGGTCGTAGGTTCAAATCCTGCTCGAGTATGTACGCCCATGATTTTTTATCATGGCTACTACTTAAACACTGATCAATTCAGTGCTTATTTACGTCGATGTAGGGCAATTTGTCAATCAGTTGCAATAAAAACATCTCGACGGAAGAAAACCATGAATTTGAATAACAAAGCAGTACCCGCTGCATGCTATAAGTTTTAGAACCAACATTTGCTTTCGGACGAAAGCTCGGTGGTCTAGTGGAGATGACGCCTGTCCGGTGATCAGGAGGTCGTAGGTTCAAATCCTGCTCGAGTATGTACGCCCATGATTTTTTTTATCATGGCTACTACTTAAACACTGATCAATTCAGTGCTTATTTACGTCGATGTAGGGCAATTTGTCAATCAGTTGCAATAAAAACATCTCGACGGAAGAAAACCATGAATTTGAATAACAAAGCAGTACCCGCTGCATGCTATAAGGATTAGAACCAACATTTGCTTTCGGGCGAAAGCTCGGTGGTCTAGTGGAGATGACGCCTGTCCGGTGATCAGGAGGTCGTAGGTTCAAATCCTGCTCGAGTATGTACGCCCATGATTTTTTTATCATGGCTACTACTTAAACACTGATCAATTCAGTGCTTATTTACGTCGATGTAGGGCAATTTGTCAATCAGTTGCAATAAAAACATCTCGACGGAAGAAAACCTTGAATTTGAATAACAAAGCAGTACCCGCTGCATGCTATAAGGATTAGAACCAACATTTGCTTTCGGGCGAAAGCTCGGTGGTCTAGTGGAGATGACGCCTGTCCGGTGATCAGGAGGTCGTAGGTTCAAATCCTGCTCGAGTATGTACGCCCATGATTTTTTTTTATCATGGCTACTACTTAAAGACTGATCAATTCAGTGCTTATTTACGTCGATGTAGGGCAATTTGTCAATCAGTTGCAATAAAAACATCTCGACGGAAGAAAACCATGAATTTGAATAACAAAGCAGTACCCGCTGCATGCTATAAGGATTAGAACCAACACTTGCTTTCGGGCGAAAGCTCGGTGGTCTAGTGGAGATGACGCCTGTCCGGTGATCAGGAGGTCGTAGGTTCAAATCCTGCTCGAGTATGTACGCCCATGATTTTTTATCATGACTACTACTTAAACACTGATCAATTCAGTGCTTATTTACGTCGATGTAGGGCAATTTGTCAATCAGTTGCAATAAAAACATCTCGACGGTAGAAAACCATGAATTTGAATAACAAAGCAGTACCCGCTGCATGCTATAAGGATTAGAACCAACACTTGCTTTCGGGCGAAAGCTTGGTGGTCTAGTGGAGATGACGCCTGTCCGGTGATCAGGAGGTCGTAGGTTCAAATCCTGCTCGAGTATGTACGCCCATGATTTTTTTATCATGGCTACTACTTAAACACTGATCAATTCAGTGCTTATTTACGTCGATGTAGGGCAATTTGTCAATCAGTTGCAATAAAAACATCTCGACGGAAGAAAACCATGAATTTGAATAACAAAGCAGTAGCCGCTGCATGCTATAAGGATTAGAACCAACACTTGCTTTCGGGCGAAAGCTCGGTGGTCTAGTGGAGATGACGCCTGTCCGGTGATCAGGAGGTCGTAGGTTCAAATCCTGCTCGAGTATGTACGCCCATGATTTTTTATCATGGCTACTACTTAAACACTGATCAATTCAGTGCTTATTTACGTCGATGAAGGGGAATTTGTCAATCAGTTGCAATAAAAACATCTCGACGGAAGAAAACCATGAATTTGGATAACAAAGCAGTACCCGTTGTATGCTATAAGGATTAGAACCAACACTTGCTTTCGGGCGAAAGCTCGGTGGTCTAGTGGAGATGACGCCTGTCCGGTGATCAGGAGGTCGTAGGTTCAAATCCTGCTCGAGTATGTACGCCCATGATTTTTTATCATGGCTACTACTTAAACACTGATCAATTCAGTGCTTATTTACGTCGATGTAGGGCAATTTGTCAATCAGTTGCAATAAAAACATCTCGACGGAAGAAAACCATGAATTTGAATAACAAAGCAGTACCCGCTGCATGCTATAAGGATTAGAACCAACACTTGCTTTCGGGCGAAAGCTCGGTGGTCTAGTGGAGATGACGCCTGTCCGGTGATCAGGAGGTCGTAGGTTCAAATCCTTCTCGAGTATGTACGCCCATGATTTTTTATCATGGCTACTACTTAAACACTGATCAATTCAGTGCTTATTTACGTCGATGTAGGGTAGTTTGTCAATCAGTTGCAATAAAAACATCTCCACGGAAGAAAACCATGAATTTGAATAACAAAGCAGTACCCGCTGCATGCTATCAGGATTAGAACCAACACTTGCTTTCGGGCGAAAGCTCGGTGGTCTAGTGGAGATGACGCCTGTCCGGTGATCAGGAGGTCGTAGGTTCAAATCCTGCTCAAGTATGTACGCCCATGATTTTTTATCATGGCTACTACTTAAACACTGATCAATTCAGTGCTTATTTACGTCGATGTAGGGCAATTTGTCAATCAGTTGCAATAAAAACATCTCGACGGAAGAAAACCATGAATTTGAATAACAAAGCAGTACCCGCTGCATGCTATAAGTTTTAGAACCAACATTTGCTTTCGGACGAAAGCTCGGTGGTCTAGTGGAGATGACGCCTGTCCGGTGATCAGGAGGTCGTAGGTTCAAATCCTGCTCGAGTATGTATGCCCATGATTTTTTATCATGGCTACTACTTAAACACTGATCAATTCAGTGCTTATTTACGTCGATGTAGGGCAATTTGTCAATCAGTTGCAATAAAAACATCTCGACGGAAGAAAACCATGAATTTGAATAACAAAGCAGTACCCGCTGCATGCTATAAGGATTAGAACCAACACTTGCTTTCGGGCGAAAGCTCGGTGGTCTAGTGGAGATGACGCCTGTCCGGTGATCAGGAGGTCGAAGGTTCAAATCCTGCTCGAGTACGTACGCCCATGATTTTTTATCATGGCTACTACTTAAACACTGATCAATTCAGTGCTTATTTACGTCGATGTAGGGCAATTTGTCAATCAGTTGCAATAAAAACATCTCGACGGAAGAAAACCATGAATTTGAATAACAAAGCAGTACCCGCTGCATGCTATAAGGATTAGAACCAACACTTGCTTTCGGGCGAAAGCTCGGTGGTCTAGTGGAGATGACGCCTGTCCGGTGATCAGGAGGTCGTAGGTTCAAATCCTTCTCGAGTATGTACGCCCATGATTTTTTATCATGGCTACTACTTAAACACTGATCAATTCAGTGCTTATTTACGTCGATGTAGGGTAGTTTGTCAATCAGTTGCAATAAAAACATCTCCACGGAAGAAAACCATGAATTTGAATAACAAAGCAGTACCCGCTGCATGCTATCAGGATTAGAACCAACACTTGCTTTCGGGCGAAAGCTCGGTGGTCTAGTGGAGATGACGCCTGTCCGGTGATCAGGAGGTCGTAGGTTCAAATCCTGCTCAAGTATGTACGCCCATGATTTTTTATCATGGCTACTACTTAAACACTGATCAATTCAGTGCTTATTTACGTCGATGTAGGGCAATTTGTCAATCAGTTGCAATAAAAACATCTCGACGGAAGAAAACCATGAATTTGAATAACAAAGCAGTACCCGCTGCATGCTATAAGTTTTAGAACCAACATTTGCTTTCGGACGAAAGCTCGGTGGTCTAGTGGAGATGACGCCTGTCCGGTGATCAGGAGGTCGTAGGTTCAAATCCTGCTCGAGTATGTATGCCCATGATTTTTTATCATGGCTACTACTTAAACACTGATCAATTCAGTGCTTATTTACGTCGATGTAGGGCAATTTGTCAATCAGTTGCAATAAAAACATCTCGACGGAAGAAAACCATGAATTTGAATAACAAAGCAGTACCCGCTGCATGCTATAAGGATTAGAACCAACACTTGCTTTCGGGCGAAAGCTCGGTGGTCTAGTGGAGATGACGCCTGTCCGGTGATCAGGAGGTCGAAGGTTCAAATCCTGCTCGAGTACGTACGCCCATGATTTTTTATCATGGCTACTACTTAAACACTGATCAATTCAGTGCTTATTTACGTCGATGTAGGGCAATTTGTCAATCAGTTGCAATAAAAACATCTCGACGGAGAAAACCATGAATTTGAATAACAAAGCAGTACCCGCTGCATGCTATAAGGATTAGAACCAACATTTGCTTTCGGGCGAAAGCTGGGTGGTCTAGTGGAGATGACGCCTGTCCGGTGATCAGGAGGTCGTAGGTTCAAATCCTGCTCGAGTATGTACGCCCATGATTTTTTTATCATGGCTACTACTTAAACACTGATCAATTCAGTGCTTATTTACGTCGATGTAGGGCAATTTGTCAATCAGTTGCAATAAAAACATCTCGACGGAAGAAAACCATGAATTTGAATAACAAAGCAGTACCCGTTGCATGCTATAAGGATTAGAACCAACACTTGCTTTCGGGCGAAAGCTCGGTGGTCTAGTGGAGATGACGCCTGTCCGGTGATCAGGAGGTCGTAGGTTCAAATCCTGCTCGAGTATGTATGCCCATGATTTTTTATCATGGCTACTACTTAAACACTGATCAATTCAGTGCTTATTTACGTCGATGTAGGGCAATTTGTCAATCAGTTGCAATAAAAACATCTCGACGGAAGAAAACCATGAATTTGAATAACAAAGCAGTACCCGCTGCATGCTATAAGGATTAGAACCAACACTTGCTTTCGGGCGAAAGCTCGGTGGTCTAGTGGAGATGACGCCTGTCCGGTGATCAGGAGGTCGTAGGTTCAAATCCTGCTCGAGTATGTACGCCCATGATTTTTTATCATGGCTACTACTTAAACACTGATCAATTCAGTGCTTATTTACGTCGATGTAGGGCAATTTGTCAATCAGTTGCAATAAAAACATCTCGACGGAAGAAAACCATGAATTTGAATAACAAAGCAGTACCCGCTGCATGCTATAAGGATTAGAACCAACACTTGCTTTCGGGCGAAAGCTCGGTGGTCTAGTGGAGATGACGCCTGTCCGGTGATCAGGAGGTCGAAGGTTCAAATCCTGCTCGAGTACGTACGCCCATGATTTTTTATCATGGCTACTACTTAAACACTGATCAATTCAGTGCTTATTTACGTCGATGTAGGGCAATTTGTCAATCAGTTGCAATAAAAACATCTCGACGGAGAAAACCATGAATTTGAATAACAAAGCAGTACCCGCTGCATGCTATAAGGATTAGAACCAACATTTGCTTTCGGGCGAAAGCTGGGTGGTCTAGTGGAGATGACGCCTGTCCGGTGATCAGGAGGTCGTAGGTTCAAATCCTGCTCGAGTATGTACGCCCATGATTTTTTTTTTATCATGGCTACTACTTAAACACTGATCAATTCAGTGCTTATTTACGTCGATGTAGGGCAATTTGTCAATCAGTTGCAATAAAAACATCTCGACGGAAGAAAACCATGAATTTGAATAACAAAGCAGTACCCGTTGCATGCTATAAGGATTAGAACCAACACTTGCTTTCGGGCGAAAGCTCGGTGGTCTAGTGGAGATGACGCCTGTCCGGTGATCAGGAGGTCGTAGGTTCAAATCCTGCTCGAGTATGTATGCCCATGATTTTTTATCATGGCTACTACTTAAACACTGATCAATTCAGTGCTTATTTACGTCGATGTAGGGCAATTTGTCAATCAGTTGCAATAAAAACATCTCGACGGAAGAAAACCATGAATTTGAATAACAAAGCAGTACCCGCTGCATGCTATAAGGATTAGAACCAACACTTGCTTTCGGGCGAAAGCTCGGTGGTCTAGTGGAGATGACGCCTGTCCGGTGATCAGGAGGTCGTAGGTTCAAATCCTGCTCGAGTATGTACGCCCATGATTTTTTATCATGGCTACTACTTAAACACTGATCAATTCAGTGCTTATTTACGTCGATGTAGGGCAATTTGTCAATCAGTTGCAATAAAAACATCTCGACGGAAGAAAACCATGAATTTGAATAACAAAGCAGTACCCGCTGCATGCTATAAGGATTAGAACCAACACTTGCTTTCGGGCGAAAGCTCGGTGGTCTAGTGGAGATGACGCCTGTCCGGTGATCAGGAGGTCGTAGGTTCAAATTATGCTCGAGTATGTACGCCCATGATTTTTTATCATGGCTACTACTTAAACACTGATCAATTCAGTGCTTATTTACGTCGATGTAGGGCAATTTGTCAATCAGTTGCAATAAAAACATCTCGACGGAAGAAAACCATGAATTTGAATAACAAAGCAGTACCCGCTGCATGCTATAAGGATTAGAACCAACACTTGCTTTCGGGCGAAAGCTCGGTGGTCTAGTGGAGATGACGCCTGTCCGGTGATCAGGAGGTCGTAGGTTCAAATTATGCTCGAGTATGTACGCCCATGATTTTTTATCATGGCTACTACTTAAACACTGATCAATTCAGTGCTTATTTACGTCGATGTAGGGCAATTTGTCAATCAGTTGCAATAAAAACATCTCGACGGAAGAAAACCATGAATTTGAATAACAAAGCAGTACCCGCTGCATGCTATAAGGATTAGAACCAACACTTGCTTTCGGGCGAAAGCTCGGTGGTCTAGTGGAGATGACGCCTGTCCGGTGATCAGGAGGTCGTAGTTTCAAATCCTGCTCGAGTATGTACGCCCATGATTTTTTTTCATGGCTACTACTTAAACACTGATCAATTCAGTGCTTATTTACGTCGATGTAGGGCAATTTGTCAATCAGTTGCAATAAAAACATCTCGACGGAAGAAAACCATGAATTTGAATAACAAAGCAGTACCCGCTGCATGCTATAAGGATTAGAACCAACACTTGCTTTCGGGCGAAAGCTCGGTGATCTAGTGGAGATGACGCCTGTCCGGTGATCAGGAGGTCGTAGGTTCAAATCCTGCTCGAGTATGTACGCCCATGATTTTTTATCATGGCTACTACTTAAACACTGATCAATTCAGTGCTTATTTACGTCGATGTAGGGCAATTTGTCAATCAGTTGCAATAAAAACATCTCGACGGAAGAAAACCATGAATTTGAATAACAAAGCAGTACCCGCTGCATGCTATAAGTTTTAGAACCAACATTTGCTTTCGGACGAAAGCTCGGTGGTCTAGTGGAGATGACGCCTGTCCGGTGATCAGGAGGTCGTAGGTTCAAGTCCTGCTCGAGTATGTACGCCCATGATTTTTTTTATCATGGCTACTACTTAAACACTGATCAATTCAGTGCTTATTTACGTCGATGTAGGGCAATTTGTCAATCAGTTGCAATAAAAACATCTCGACGGAAGAAAACCATGAATTTGAATAACAAAGCAGTACCCGCTGCATGCTATAAGGATTAGAACCAACATTTGCTTTCGGGCGAAAGCTCGGTGGTCTAGTGGAGATGACGCCTGTCCGGTGATCAGGAGGTCGTAGGTTCAAATCCTGCTCGAGTATGTACGCCCATGATTTTTTTATCATGGCTACTACTTAAACACTGATCAATTCAGTGCTTATTTACGTCGATGTAGGGCAATTTGTCAATCAGTTGCAATAAAAACATCTCGACGGAAGAAAACCTTGAATTTGAATAACAAAGCAGTACCCGCTGCATGCTATAAGGATTAGAACCAACACTTGCTTTCGGGCGAAAGCTTGGTGGTCTAGTGGAGATGACGCCTGTCCGGTGATCAGGAGGTCGTAGGTTCAAATCCTGCTCGAGTATGTACGCCCATGATTTTTTTATCATGGCTACTACTTAAACACTGATCAATTCAGTGCTTATTTACGTCGATGTAGGGCAATTTGTCAATCAGTTGCAATAAAAACATCTCGACGGAAGAAAACCATGAATTTGAATAACAAAGCAGTAGCCGCTGCATGCTATAAGGATTAGAACCAACACTTGCTTTCGGGCGAAAGCTCGGTGGTCTAGTGGAGATGACGCCTGTCCGGTGATCAGGAGGTCGTAGGTTCAAATCCTGCTCGAGTATGTACGCCCATGATTTTTTATCATGGCTACTACTTAAACACTGATCAATTCAGTGCTTATTTACGTCGATGAAGGGGAATTTGTCAATCAGTTGCAATAAAAACATCTCGACGGAAGAAAACCATGAATTTGGATAACAAAGCAGTACCCGTTGTATGCTATAAGGATTAGAACCAACACTTGCTTTCGGGCGAAAGCTCGGTGGTCTAGTGGAGATGACGCCTGTCCGGTGATCAGGAGGTCGTAGGTTCAAATCCTGCTCGAGTATGTACGCCCATGATTTTTTATCATGGCTACTACTTAAACACTGATCAATTCAGTGCTTATTTACGTCGATGTAGGGCAATTTGTCAATCAGTTGCAATAAAAACATCTCGACGGAAGAAAACCATGAATTTGAATAACAAAGCAGTACCCGCTGCATGCTATAAGGATTAGAACCAACACTTGCTTTCGGGCGAAAGCTCGGTGGTCTAGTGGAGATGACGCCTGTCCGGTGATCAGGAGGTCGTAGGTTCAAATCCTGCTCGAGTATGTACGCCCATGATTTTTTATCATGGCTACTACTTAAACACTGATCAATTCAGTGCTTATTTACGTCGATGTAGGGCAATTTGTCAATCAGTTGCAATAAAAACATCTCGACGGAAGAAAACCATGAATTTGAATAACAAAGCAGTACCCGCTGCATGCTATAAGTTTTAGAACCAACATTTGCTTTCGGACGAAAGCTCGGTGGTCTAGTGGAGATGACGCCTGTCCGGTGATCAGGAGGTCGTAGGTTCAAATCCTGCTCGAGTATGTACGCCCATGATTTTTTTTATCATGGCTACTACTTAAACACTGATCAATTCAGTGCTTATTTACGTCGATGTAGGGCAATTTGTCAATCAGTTGCAATAAAAACATCTCGACGGAAGAAAACCATGAATTTGAATAACAAAGCAGTACCCGCTGCATGCTATAAGGATTAGAACCAACATTTGCTTTCGGGCGAAAGCTCGGTGGTCTAGTGGAGATGACGCCTGTCCGGTGATCAGGAGGTCGTAGGTTCAAATCCTGCTCGAGTATGTACGCCCATGATTTTTTTATCATGGCTACTACTTAAACACTGATCAATTCAGTGCTTATTTACGTCGATGTAGGGCAATTTGTCAATCAGTTGCAATAAAAACATCTCGACGGTAGAAAACCATGAATTTGAATAACAAAGCAGTACCCGCTGCATGCTATAAGGATTAGAACCAACACTTGCTTTCGGGCGAAAGCTTGGTGGTCTAGTGGAGATGACGCCTGTCCGGTGATCAGGAGGTCGTAGGTTCAAATCCTGCTCGAGTATGTACGCCCATGATTTTTTTATCATGGCTACTACTTAAACACTGATCAATTCAGTGCTTATTTACGTCGATGTAGGGCAATTTGTCAATCAGTTGCAATAAAAACATCTCGACGGAAGAAAACCATGAATTTGAATAACAAAGCAGTAGCCGCTGCATGCTATAAGGATTAGAACCAACACTTGCTTTCGGGCGAAAGCTCGGTGGTCTAGTGGAGATGACGCCTGTCCGGTGATCAGGAGGTCGTAGGTTCAAATCCTGCTCGAGTATGTACGCCCATGATTTTTTATCATGGCTACTACTTAAACACTGATCAATTCAGTGCTTATTTACGTCGATGAAGGGGAATTTGTCAATCAGTTGCAATAAAAACATCTCGACGGAAGAAAACCATGAATTTGGATAACAAAGCAGTACCCGTTGTATGCTATAAGGATTAGAACCAACACTTGCTTTCGGGCGAAAGCTCGGTGGTCTAGTGGAGATGACGCCTGTCCGGTGATCAGGAGGTCGTAGGTTCAAATCCTGCTCGAGTATGTACGCCCATGATTTTTTATCATGGCTACTACTTAAACACTGATCAATTCAGTGCTTATTTACGTCGATGTAGGGCAATTTGTCAATCAGTTGCAATAAAAACATCTCGACGGAAGAAAACCATGAATTTGAATAACAAAGCAGTACCCGCTGCATGCTATAAGGATTAGAACCAACACTTGCTTTCGGGCGAAAGCTCGGTGGTCTAGTGGAGATGACGCCTGTCCGGTGATCAGGAGGTCGTAGGTTCAAATCCTTCTCGAGTATGTACGCCCATGATTTTTTATCATGGCTACTACTTAAACACTGATCAATTCAGTGCTTATTTACGTCGATGTAGGGTAGTTTGTCAATCAGTTGCAATAAAAACATCTCCACGGAAGAAAACCATGAATTTGAATAACAAAGCAGTACCCGCTGCATGCTATCAGGATTAGAACCAACACTTGCTTTCGGGCGAAAGCTCGGTGGTCTAGTGGAGATGACGCCTGTCCGGTGATCAGGAGGTCGTAGGTTCAAATCCTGCTCAAGTATGTACGCCCATGATTTTTTATCATGGCTACTACTTAAACACTGATCAATTCAGTGCTTATTTACGTCGATGTAGGGCAATTTGTCAATCAGTTGCAATAAAAACATCTCGACGGAAGAAAACCATGAATTTGAATAACAAAGCAGTACCCGCTGCATGCTATAAGTTTTAGAACCAACATTTGCTTTCGGACGAAAGCTCGGTGGTCTAGTGGAGATGACGCCTGTCCGGTGATCAGGAGGTCGTAGGTTCAAATCCTGCTCGAGTATGTATGCCCATGATTTTTTATCATGGCTACTACTTAAACACTGATCAATTCAGTGCTTATTTACGTCGATGTAGGGCAATTTGTCAATCAGTTGCAATAAAAACATCTCGACGGAAGAAAACCATGAATTTGAATAACAAAGCAGTACCCGCTGCATGCTATAAGGATTAGAACCAACACTTGCTTTCGGGCGAAAGCTCGGTGGTCTAGTGGAGATGACGCCTGTCCGGTGATCAGGAGGTCGAAGGTTCAAATCCTGCTCGAGTACGTACGCCCATGATTTTTTATCATGGCTACTACTTAAACACTGATCAATTCAGTGCTTATTTACGTCGATGTAGGGCAATTTGTCAATCAGTTGCAATAAAAACATCTCGACGGAGAAAACCATGAATTTGAATAACAAAGCAGTACCCGCTGCATGCTATAAGGATTAGAACCAACATTTGCTTTCGGGCGAAAGCTGGGTGGTCTAGTGGAGATGACGCCTGTCCGGTGATCAGGAGGTCGTAGGTTCAAATCCTGCTCGAGTATGTACGCCCATGATTTTTTTATCATGGCTACTACTTAAACACTGATCAATTCAGTGCTTATTTACGTCGATGTAGGGCAATTTGTCAATCAGTTGCAATAAAAACATCTCGACGGAAGAAAACCATGAATTTGAATAACAAAGCAGTACCCGTTGCATGCTATAAGGATTAGAACCAACACTTGCTTTCGGGCGAAAGCTCGGTGGTCTAGTGGAGATGACGCCTGTCCGGTGATCAGGAGGTCGTAGGTTCAAATCCTGCTCGAGTATGTATGCCCATGATTTTTTATCATGGCTACTACTTAAACACTGATCAATTCAGTGCTTATTTACGTCGATGTAGGGCAATTTGTCAATCAGTTGCAATAAAAACATCTCGACGGAAGAAAACCATGAATTTGAATAACAAAGCAGTACCCGCTGCATGCTATAAGGATTAGAACCAACACTTGCTTTCGGGCGAAAGCTCGGTGGTCTAGTGGAGATGACGCCTGTCCGGTGATCAGGAGGTCGTAGGTTCAAATCCTGCTCGAGTATGTACGCCCATGATTTTTTATCATGGCTACTACTTAAACACTGATCAATTCAGTGCTTATTTACGTCGATGTAGGGCAATTTGTCAATCAGTTGCAATAAAAACATCTCGACGGAAGAAAACCATGAATTTGAATAACAAAGCAGTACCCGCTGCATGCTATAAGGATTAGAACCAACACTTGCTTTCGGGCGAAAGCTCGGTGGTCTAGTGGAGATGACGCCTGTCCGGTGATCAGGAGGTCGTAGGTTCAAATTATGCTCGAGTATGTACGCCCATGATTTTTTATCATGGCTACTACTTAAACACTGATCAATTCAGTGCTTATTTACGTCGATGTAGGGCAATTTGTCAATCAGTTGCAATAAAAACATCTCGACGGAAGAAAACCATGAATTTGAATAACAAAGCAGTACCCGCTGCATGCTATAAGGATTAGAACCAACACTTGCTTTCGGGCGAAAGCTCGGTGGTCTAGTGGAGATGACGCCTGTCCGGTGATCAGGAGGTCGTAGGTTCAAATTATGCTCGAGTATGTACGCCCATGATTTTTTATCATGGCTACTACTTAAACACTGATCAATTCAGTGCTTATTTACGTCGATGTAGGGCAATTTGTCAATCAGTTGCAATAAAAACATCTCGACGGAAGAAAACCATGAATTTGAATAACAAAGCAGTACCCGCTGCATGCTATAAGGATTAGAACCAACACTTGCTTTCGGGCGAAAGCTCGGTGGTCTAGTGGAGATGACGCCTGTCCGGTGATCAGGAGGTCGTAGGTTCAAATCCTGCTCGAGTATGTACGCCCATGATTTTTTATCATGGCTACTACTTAAACACTGATCAATTCAGTGCTTATTTACGTCGATGTAGGACAATTTGTCAATCAGTTGCAATAAAAACATCTCGACGGAAGAAAACCATGAATTTGAATAACAAAGCAGTACCCGCTGCATGCTATAAGGATTAGAACCAACACTTGCTTTCGGGCGAAAGCTTGGTGGTCTAGTGGAGATGACGCCTGTCCGGTGATCAGGAGGTCGTAGGTTCAAATCCTGCTCGAGTATGTACGCCCATGATTTTTTATCATGGCTACTACTTAAACACTGATCAATTCAGTGCTTATTTACGTCGATGAAGGGGAATTTGTCAATCAGTTGCAATAAAAACATCTCGACGGAAGAAAACCATGAATTTGGATAACAAAGCAGTACCCGTTGTATGCTATAAGGATTAGAACCAACACTTGCTTTCGGGCGAAAGCTCGGTGGTCTAGTGGAGATGACGCCTGTCCGGTGATCAGGAGGTCGTAGATTCAAATCCTGCTCGAGTATGTACGCCCATGATTTTTTATCATGGCTACTACTTAAACACTGATCAATTCAGTGCTTATTTACGTCGATGTAGGGCAATTTGTCAATCAGTTGCAATAAAAACATCTCGACGGAAGAAAACCATGAATTTGAATAACAAAGCAGTACCCGCTGCATGCTATAAGGATTAGAACCAACACTTGCTTTCGGGCGAAAGCTCGGTGGTCTAGTGGAGATGACGCCTGTCCGGTGATCAGGAGGTCGTAGGTTCAAATCATTCTCGAGTATGTACGCCCATGATTTTTTATCATGGCTACTACTTAAACACTGATCAATTCAGTGCTTATTTACGTCGATGTAGGGTAATTTGTCAATCAGTTGCAATAAAAACATCTCCACGGAAGAAAACCATGAATTTGAATAACAAAGCAGTACCCGCTGCATGCTATCAGGATTAGAACCAACACTTGCTTTCGGGCGAAAGCTCGGTGGTCTAGTGGAGATGACGCCTGTCCGGTGATCAGGAGGTCGTAGGTTCAAATCCTGCTCGAGTATGTACGCCCATGATTTTTTATCATGGCTACTACTTAAACACTGATCAATTCAGTGCTTATTTACGTCGATGTAGGGCAATTTGTCAATCAGTTGCAATAAAAACATCTCGACGGAAGAAAACCATGAATTTGAATAACAAAGCAGTACCCGCTGCATGCTATAAGTTTTAGAACCAACATTTGCTTTCGGACGAAAGCTCGGTGGTCTAGTGGAGATGACGCCTGTCCGGTGATCAGGAGGTCGTAGGTTCAAATCCTGCTCGAGTATGTATGCCCATGATTTTTTATCATGGCTACTACTTAAACACTGATCAATTCAGTGCTTATTTACGTCGATGTAGGGCAATTTGTCAATCAGTTGCAATAAAAACATCTCGACGGAAGAAAACCATGAATTTGAATAACAAAGCAGTACCCGCTGCATGCTATAAGGATTAGAACCAACACTTGCTTTCGGGCGAAAGCTCGGTGGTCTAGTGGAGATGACGCCTGTCCGGTGATCAGGAGGTCGAAGGTTCAAATCCTGCTCGAGTACGTACGCCCATGATTTTTTATCATGGCTACTACTTAAACACTGATCAATTCAGTGCTTATTTACGTCGATGTAGGGCAATTTGTCAATCAGTTGCAATAAAAACATCTCGACGGAGAAAACCATGAATTTGAATAACAAAGCAGTACCCGCTGCATGCTATAAGGATTAGAACCAACATTTGCTTTCGGGCGAAAGCTGGGTGGTCTAGTGGAGATGACGCCTGTCCGGTGATCAGGAGGTCGTAGGTTCAAATCCTGCTCGAGTATGTACGCCCATGATTTTTTTATCATGGCTACTACTTAAACACTGATCAATTCAGTGCTTATTTACGTCGATGTAGGGCAATTTGTCAATCAGTTGCAATAAAAACATCTCGACGGAAGAAAACCATGAATTTGAATAACAAAGCAGTACCCGTTGCATGCTATAAGGATTAGAACCAACACTTGCTTTCGGGCGAAAGCTCGGTGGTCTAGTGGAGATGACGCCTGTCCGGTGATCAGGAGGTCGTAGGTTCAAATCCTGCTCGAGTATGTATGCCCATGATTTTTTATCATGGCTACTACTTAAACACTGATCAATTCAGTGCTTATTTACGTCGATGTAGGGCAATTTGTCAATCAGTTGCAATAAAAACATCTCGACGGAAGAAAACCATGAATTTGAATAACAAAGCAGTACCCGCTGCATGCTATAAGGATTAGAACCAACACTTGCTTTCGGGCGAAAGCTCGGTGGTCTAGTGGAGATGACGCCTGTCCGGTGATCAGGAGGTCGTAGGTTCAAATCCTGCTCGAGTATGTACGCCCATGATTTTTTATCATGGCTACTACTTAAACACTGATCAATTCAGTGCTTATTTACGTCGATGTAGGGCAATTTGTCAATCAGTTGCAATAAAAACATCTCGACGGAAGAAAACCATGAATTTGAATAACAAAGCAGTACCCGCTGCATGCTATAAGGATTAGAACCAACACTTGCTTTCGGGCGAAAGCTCGGTGGTCTAGTGGAGATGACGCCTGTCCGGTGATCAGGAGGTCGTAGGTTCAAATTATGCTCGAGTATGTACGCCCATGATTTTTTATCATGGCTACTACTTAAACACTGATCAATTCAGTGCTTATTTACGTCGATGTAGGGCAATTTGTCAATCAGTTGCAATAAAAACATCTCGACGGAAGAAAACCATGAATTTGAATAACAAAGCAGTACCCGCTGCATGCTATAAGGATTAGAACCAACACTTGCTTTCGGGCGAAAGCTCGGTGGTCTAGTGGAGATGACGCCTGTCCGGTGATCAGGAGGTCGTAGGTTCAAATTATGCTCGAGTATGTACGCCCATGATTTTTTATCATGGCTACTACTTAAACACTGATCAATTCAGTGCTTATTTACGTCGATGTAGGGCAATTTGTCAATCAGTTGCAATAAAAACATCTCGACGGAAGAAAACCATGAATTTGAATAACAAAGCAGTACCCGCTGCATGCTATAAGGATTAGAACCAACACTTGCTTTCGGGCGAAAGCTCGGTGGTCTAGTGGAGATGACGCCTGTCCGGTGATCAGGAGGTCGTAGGTTCAAATCCTGCTCGAGTATGTACGCCCATGATTTTTTATCATGGCTACTACTTAAACACTGATCAATTCAGTGCTTATTTAGGTCGATGTAGGACAATTTGTCAATCAGTTGCAATAAAAACATCTCGACGGAAGAAAACCATGAATTTGAATAACAAAGCAGTACCCGCTGCATGCTATAAGGATTAGAACCAACACTTGCTTTCGGGCGAAAGCTCGGTGGTCTAGTGGAGATGACGCCTGTCCGGTGATCAGGAGGTCGTAGGTTCAAATCCTGCTCGAGTATGTACGCCCATGATTTTTTATCATGGCTACTACTTAAACACTGATCAATTCAGTGCTTATTTACGTCGATGTAGGGCAATTTGTCAATCAGTTGCAATAAAAACATCTCGACGGAAGAAAACCATGAATTTGAATAACAAAGCAGTACCCGCTGCATGCTATAAGGATTAGAACCAACACTTGCTTTCGGGCGAAAGCTCGGTGATCTAGTGGAGATGACGCCTGTCCGGTGATCAGGAGGTCGTAGGTTCAAATCCTGCTCGAGTATGTACGCCCATGATTTTTTATCATGGCTACTACTTAAACACTGATCAATTCAGTGCTTATTTACGTCGATGTAGGGCAATTTGTCAATCAGTTGCAATAAAAACATCTCGACGGAAGAAAACCATGAATTTGAATAACAAAGCAGTACCCGCTGCATGCTATAAAGATTAGAACCAACACTTGCTTTCGGGCGAAAGCTCGGTGGTCTAGTGGAGATGACGCCTGTCCGGTGATCAGGAGGTCGTAGGTTCAAATCCTGCTCGAGTATGTACGCCCATGATTTTTTATCATGGCTACTACTTAAACACTGATCAATTCAGTGCTTATTTACGTCGATGTAGGGCAATTTGTCAATCAGTTGCAATAAAAACATCTCGACGGAAGAAAACCATGAATTTGAATAACAAAGCAGTACCCGTTGCATGCTATAAGGATTAGAACCAACACTTGCTTTCGGGCGAAAGCTCGGTGGTCTAGTGGAGATGACGCCTGTCCGGTGATCAGGAGGTCGTAGGTTCAAATCCTGCTCGAGTATGTACGCCCATGATTTTTTATCATGGCTACTACTTAAACACTGATCAATTCAGTGCTTATTTACGTCGATGTAGGGCAATTTGTCAATCAGTTGCAATAAAAACATCTCGACGGAAGAAAACCATGAATTTGAATAACAAAGCAGTACTCGCTGCATGCTATAAGGATTAGAACCAACACTTGCTTTCGGGCGAAAGCTCGGTGGTCTAGTGGAGATGACGCCTGTCCGGTGATCAGGAGGTCGTAGGTTCAAATCCTGCTCGAGTATGTACGCCCATGATTTTTTATCATGACTACTACTACTAATCATGACTACTACTTAAACACTGATCAATTCAGTGCTTATTTACGTCGATGTAGGGCAATTTGTCAATCAGTTGCAATAAAAACATCTCGACGGAAGAAAACCATGAATTTGAATAACAAAGCAGTACCCGCTGCATGCTATAAGGATTAGAACCAACACTTGCTTTCGGGCGAAAGCTTGGTGGTCTAGTGGAGATGACGCCTGTCCGGTGATCAGGAGGTCGTAGGTTCAAATCCTGCTCGAGTATGTACGCCCATGATTTTTTATCATGGCTACTACTTAAACACTGATCAATTCAGTGCTTATTTACGTCGATGTAGGGCAATTTGTCAATCAGTTGCAATAAAAACATCTCGACGGAAGAAAACCATGAATTTGAATAACAAAGCAGTACCCGCTGCATGCTATAAGGATTAGAACCAACACTTGCTTTCGGGCGAAAGCTCGGTGGTCTAGTGGAGATGACGCCTGTCCGGTGATCAGGAGGTCGTAGGTTCAAATCCTGCTCGAGTATGTACGCCCATGATTTTTTATCATGGCTACTACTTAAACACTGATCAATTCAGTGCTTATTTACGTCGATGAAGGGGAATTTGTCAATCAGTTGCAATAAAAACATCTCGACGGAAGAAAACCATGAATTTGAATAACAAAGCAGTACCCGCTGCATGCTATAAGGATTAGAACCAACACTTGCTTTCGGGCGAAAGCTCGGTGGTCTAGTGGAGATGACGCCTGTCCGGTGATCAGGAGGTCGTAGGTTCAAATCCTGCTCGAGTATGTACGCCCATGATTTTTCATCATGGCTACTACTTAAACACTGATCAATTCAGTGCTTATTTACGTCGATGTAGGGCAATTTTTCAATCAGTTGCAATAAAAACATCTCGACGGAAGAAAACCATGAATTTGAATAACAAAGCAGTACCCGCTGCATGCTATAAGGATTAGAACCAACACTTGCTTTCGGGCGAAAGCTCGGTGGTCTAGTGGAGATGACGCCTGTCCGGTGATCAGGAGGTCGTAGGTTCAAATCCTGCTCGAGTATGTACGCCCATGATTTTTTATCATGGCTACTACTTAAACACTGATCAATTCAGTGCTTATTTACGTCGATGTAGGGCAATTTGTCAATCAGTTGCAATAAAAACATCTCGACGGAAGAAAACCATGAATTTGAATAACAAAGCAGTACCCGCTGCATGCTATAAGGATTAGAACCAACATTTGCTTTCGGGCGAAAGCTCGGTGGTCTAGTGGAGATGACGCCTGTCCGGTGATCAGGAGGTCGTAGGTTCAAATCCTGCTTGAGTATGTACGCCCATGATTTTTTATCATGGCTACTACTTAAACACTGATCAATTCAGTGCTTATTTACGTCGATGTAGGGCAATTTGTCAATCAGTTGCAATAAAAACATCTCGACGGAAGAAAACCATGAATTTGAATACCAAAGCAGTACCCGCTGCATGCTATAAGGATTAGAACCAACACTTGCTTTCGGGCGAAAGCTCGGTGGTCTAGTGGAGATGACGCCTGTCCGGTGATCAGGAGGTCGTAGGTTCAAATCCTGCTCGAGTATGTACGCCCATGATTTTTTATCATGGCTACTACTTAAACACTGATCAATTCAGTGCTTATTTACGTCGATGTAGGGCAATTTGTCAATCAGTTGCAATAAAAACATCTCGACGGAAGAAAACCATGAATTTGAATAACAAAGCAGTACCCGCTGCATGCTATAAGGATTAGAACCAACACTTGCTTTCGGGCGAAAGCTCGGTGGTCTAGTGGAGATGACGCCTGTCCGGTGATCAGGAGGTCGTAGGTTCAAATCCTGCTCGAGTATGTACGCCCATGATTTTTTATCATGACTACTACTACTAATCATGACTACTACTTAAACACTGATCAATTCAGTGCTTATTTACGTCGATGTAGGGCAATTTGTCAATCAGTTGCAATAAAAACATCTCGACGGAAGAAAACCATGAATTTGAATAACAAAGCAGTACCCGCTGCATGCTATAAGGATTAGAACCAACACTTGCTTTCGGGCGAAAGCTTGGTGGTCTAGTGGAGATGACGCCTGTCCGGTGATCAGGAGGTCGTAGGTTCAAATCCTGCTCGAGTATGTACGCCCATGATTTTTTTATCATGGCTACTACTTAAACACTGATCAATTCAGTGCTTATTTACGTCGATGTAGGGCAATTTGTCAATCAGTTGCAATAAAAACATCTCGACGGAAGAAAACCATGAATTTGAATAACAAAGCAGTACCCGCTGCATGCTATAAGGATTAGAACCAACACTTGCTTTCGGGCGAAAGCTCGGTGGTCTAGTGGAGATGACGCCTGTCCGGTGATCAGGAGGTCGTAGGTTCAAATCCTGCTCGAGTATGTACGCCCATGATTTTTTATCATGGCTACTACTTAAACACTGATCAATTCAGTGCTTATTTACGTCGATGAAGGGGAATTTGTCAATCAGTTGCAATAAAAACATCTCGACGGAAGAAAACCATGAATTTGAATAACAAAGCAGTACCCGCTGCATGCTATAAGGATTAGAACCAACACTTGCTTTCGGGCGAAAGCTCGGTGGTCTAGTGGAGATGACGCCTGTCCGGTGATCAGGAGGTCGTAGGTTCAAATCCTGCTCGAGTATGTACGCCCATGATTTTTCATCATGGCTACTACTTAAACACTGATCAATTCAGTGCTTATTTACGTCGATGTAGGGCAATTTTTCAATCAGTTGCAATAAAAACATCTCGACGGAAGAAAACCATGAATTTGAATAACAAAGCAGTACCCGCTGCATGCTATAAGGATTAGAACCAACACTTGCTTTCGGGCGAAAGCTCGGTGGTCTAGTGGAGATGACGCCTGTCCGGTGATCAGGAGGTCGTAGGTTCAAATCCTGCTTGAGTATGTACGCCCATGATTTTTTTATCATGGCTACTACTTAAACACTGATCAATTCAGTGCTTATTTACGTCGATGTAGGGCAATTTGTCAATCAGTTGCAATAAAAACATCTCGACGGAAGAAAACCATGAATTTGAATAACAAAGCAGTACCCGTTGCATGCTATAAGGATTAGAACCAACACTTGCTTTCGGGCGAAAGCTCGGTGGTCTAGTGGAGATGACGCCTGTCCGGTGATCAGGAGGTCGTAGGTTCAAATCCTGCTCGAGTATGTACGCCCATGATTTTTTATCATGGCTACTACTTAAACACTGATCAATTCAGTGCTTATTTACGTCGATGTAGGGCAATTTGTCAATCAGTTGCAATAAAAACATCTCGACGGAAGAAAACCATGAATTTGAATAACAAAGCAGTACATGCTATAAGGATTAGAACCAACACTTGCTTTCGGGCGAAAGCTCGGTGGTCTAGTGGAGATGACGCCTGTCCGGTGATCAGGAGGTCGTAGGTTCAAATCCTGCTCGAGTATGTACGCCCATGATTTTTTTTATCATGGCTACTACTTAAACACTGATCAATTCAGTGCTTATTTACGTCGATGTAGGGCAAGTCGTCAATCAGTTGCAATAAAGACATCTCGACGGAAGAAAACCATGAATTTGAATAACAAAGCAGTACATGCTATAAGGATTAGAACCAACACTTGCCTTTCGGGCGAAAGCTCGGTGGTCTAGTGGAGATGACGCCTGTCCGGTGATCAGGAGGTCGTAGGTTCAAATCCTGCTCGAGTATGTACGCCCATGATTTTTTATCATGGCTACTACTTAAACACTGATCAATTCAGTGCTTATTTACGTCGATGTAGGGCAATTTGTCAATCAGTTGCAATGAAAACATCTCGACGGAAGAATTTCATAAATTTGAATAACTTTTCATTCGTAGTGAAAAACAGCTCGATCGACATGATTCTCTGCCAGAAACATATTTTGGCAACCTAAGAATGGCTGACAAATATTATTATACGTATGGGATTATGCAATGTACTCAAAATCAGAAGAAATGATTGATGATATCGAAATGTCATTATGTAAACAATCATGTAAATTGAATTAAGATCAATATGTTTGTGTATATATAATTATAGTCTGCAATAAAAACATCTCGACGGAAGAAAACCATGAATTTGAATAACAAAGCTGTACCCGCTGCATGCTATAAGGATTAGAACCAACACTTGCTTTCGGGCGAAGCTCGGTGGTCTAGTGGAGATGACGCCTGTCCGGTGATCAGGAGGTCGTAGGTTCAAATCCTGCTCGAGTATGTACGCCCATGATTTTTTATCATGGCTACTACTTAAACACTGATCAATTCAGTGCTTATTTACGTCGATGTAGGGCAATTTGTCAATCAGTTGCAATAAAAACATCTCGACGGAAGAAAACCATGAATTTGAATAACAAAGCAGTACCCGCTGCATGCTATAAGGATTAGAACCAACACTTGCTTTCGGGCGAAAGCTTGGTGGTCTAGTGGAGATGACGCCTGTCCGGTGATCAGGAGGTCGTAGGTTCAAATCCTGCTCGAGTATGTACGCCCATGATTTTTTTATCATGGCTACTACTTAAACACTGATCAATTCAGTGCTTATTTACGTCGATGTAGGGCAATTTGTCAATCAGTTGCAATAAAAACATCTCGACGGAAGAAAACCATGAATTTGAATAACAAAGCAGTACCCGCTGCATGCTATAAGGATTAGAACCAACACTTGCTTTCGGGCGAAAGCTCGGTGGTCTAGTGGAGATGACGCCTGTCCGATGATCAGGAGGTCGTAGGTTCAAATCCTGCTCGAGTATGTACGCCCATGATTTTTTATCATGGCTACTACTTAAACACTGATCAATTCAGTGCTTATTTACGTCGATGAAGGGGAATTTGTCAATCAGTTGCAATAAAAACATCTCGACGGAAGAAAACCATGAATTTGAATAACAAAGCAGTACCCGCTGCATGCTATAAGGATTAGAACCAACACTTGCTTTCGGGCGAAAGCTCGGTGGTCTAGTGGAGATGACGCCTGTCCGGTGATCAGGAGGTCGTAGGTTCAAATCCTGCTCGAGTATGTACGCCCATGATTTTTCATCATGGCTACTACTTAAACACTGATCAATTCAGTGCTTATTTACGTCGATGTAGGGCAATTTGTCAATCAGTTGCAATAAAAACATCTCGACGGAAGAAAACCATGAATTTGAATAACAAAGCAGTACCCGCTGCATGCTATAAGGATTAGAACCAACACTTGCTTTCGGGCGAAAGCTCGGTGGTCTAGTGGAGATGACGCCTGTCCGGTGATCAGGAGGTCGTAGGTTCAAATCCTGCTTGAGTATGTACGCCCATGATTTTTTTATCATGGCTACTACTTAAACACTGATCAATTCAGTGCTTATTTACGTCGATGTAGGGCAATTTGTCAATCAGTTGCAATAAAAACATCTCGACGGAAGAAAACCATGAATTTGAATAACAAAGCAGTACCCGCTGCATGCTATAAGGATTAGAACCAACACTTGCTTTCGGGGCGAAAGCCGGTGGTCTAGTGGAGATGACGCCTGTCCGGTGATCAGGAGGTCGTAGGTTCAAATCCTGCTCGAGTATGTACGCCCATGATTTTTTATCATGGCTACTACTTAAACACTGATCAATTCAGTGCTTATTTACGTCGATGTAGGGCAATTTGTCAATCAGTTGCAATAAAAACATCTCGACGGAAGAAAACCATGAATTTGAATAACAAAGCAGTACATGCTATAAGGATTAGAACCAACACTTGCTTTCGGGCGAAAGCTCGGTGGTCTAGTGGAGATGACGCCTGTCCGGTGATCAGGAGGTCGTAGGTTCAAATCCTGCTCGAGTATGTACGCCCATGATTTTTTTATCATGGCTACTACTTAAACACTGATCAATTCAGTGCTTATTTACGTCGATGTAGGGCAAGTCGTCAATCAGTTGCAATATAAGACATCTCGACGGAAGAAAACCATGAATTTGAATAACAAAGCAGTACATGCTATAAGGATTAGAACCAACACTTGCTTTCGGGCGAAAGCTCGGTGTCTAGTGGAGATGACGCCTGTCCGGTGATCAGGAGGTCGTAGGTTCAAATCCTGCTCGAGTATGTACGCCCATGATTTTTTATCATGGCTACTACTTAAACACTGATCAATTCAGTGCTTATTTACGTCGATGTAGGGCAATTTGTCAATCAGTTGCAATAAAAACATCTCGACGGAAGAAAACCATGAATTTGAATAACAAAGCAGTACCCGCTGCATGCTATAAGGATTAGAACCAACATTTGCTTTCGGGTGAAAGCTCGGTGGTCTAGTGGAGATGACGCCTGTCCGGTGATCAGGAGGTCGTAGGTTCAAATCCTGCTCGAGTATGTACGCCCCTGATTTTTTATCATGGCTACTACTTAAACACTGATCAATTCAGTGCTTATTTACGTCGATGTAGGGCAATTTGTCAATCAGTTGCAATAAAAACATCTCGACGGAAGAAAACCATGAATTTGAATAACAAAGCTGTACCCGCTGCATGCTATAAGGATTAGAACCAACACTTGCTTTCGGGCGAAAGCTCGGTGGTCTAGTGGAGATGACGCCTGTCCGGTGATCAGGAGGTCGTAGGTTCAAATCCTGCTCGAGTATGTACGCCCATGATTTTTTATCATGGCTACTACTTAAACACTGATCATTCAGTGCTTATTTACGTCGATGTAGGGCAATTTGTCAATCAGTTGCAATAAAAACATCTCGACGGAAGAAAACCATGAATTTGAATAACAAAGCAGTACCCGCTGCATGCTATAAGGATTAGAACCAACACTTGCTTTCGGGCGAAAGCTTGGTGGTCTAGTGGAGATGACGCCTGTCCGGTGATCAGGAGGTCGTAGGTTCAAATCCTGCTCGAGTATGTACGCCCATGATTTTTTTATCATGGCTACTACTTAAACACTGATCAATTCAGTGCTGATTTACGTCGATGTAGGGCAATTTGTCAATCAGTTGCAATAAAAACATCTCGACGGAAGAAAACCATGAATTTGAATAACAAAGCAGTACCCGCTGCATGCTATAAGGATTAGAACCAACACTTGCTTTCGGGCGAAAGCTCGGTGGTCTAGTGGAGATGACGCCTGTCCGATGATCAGGAGGTCGTAGGTTCAAATCCTGCTCGAGTATGTACGCCCATGATTTTTTATCATGGCTACTACTTAAACACTGATCAATTCAGTGCTTATTTACGTCGATGAAGGGGAATTTGTCAATCAGTTGCAATAAAACATCTCGACGGAAGAAAACCATGAATTTGAATAACAAAGCAGTACCCGCTGCATGCTATAAGGATTAGAACCAACACTTGCTTTCGGGCGAAAGCTCGGTGGTCTAGTGGAGATGACGCCTGTCCGGTGATCAGGAGGTCGTAGGTTCAAATCCTGCTCGAGTATGTACGCCCATGATTTTTCATCATGGCTACTACTTAAACACTGATCAATTCAGTGCTTATTTACGTCGATGTAGGGCAATTTGTCAATCAGTTGCAATAAAAACATCTCGACGGAAGAAAACCATGAATTTGAATAACAAAGCAGTACCCGCTGCATGCTATAAGGATTAGAACCAACACTTGCTTTCGGGCGAAAGCTCGGTGGTCTAGTGGAGATGACGCCTGTCCGGTGATCAGGAGGTCGTAGGTTCAAATCCTGCTCGAGTATGTACGCCCATGATTTTTTATCATGGCTACTACTTAAACACTGATCAATTCAGTGCTTATTTACGTCGATGTAGGGCAATTTGTCAATCAGTTGCAATAAAAACATCTCGACGGAAGAAAACCATGAATTTGAATAACAAAGCAGTACCCGCTGCATGCTATAAGGATTAGAACCAACATTTGCTTTCGGGCGAAAGCTCGGTGGTCTAGTGGAGATGACGCCTGTCCGGTGATCAGGAGGTCGTAGGTTCAAATCCTGCTTGAGTATGTACGCCCATGATTTTTTTATCATGGCTACTACTTAAACACTGATCAATTCAGTGCTTATTTACGTCGATGTAGGGCAATTTGTCAATCAGTTGCAATAAAAACATCTCGACGGAAGAAAACCATGAATTTGAATAACAAAGCAGTACATGCTATAAGGATTAGAACCAACACTTGCTTTCGGGCGAAAGCTCGGTGGTCTAGTGGAGATGACGCCTGTCCGGTGATCAGGAGGTCGTAGGTTCAAATCCTGCTCGAGTATGTACGCCCATGATTTTTTATCATGGCTACTACTTAAACACTGATCAATTCAGTGCTTATTTACGTCGATGTAGGGCAATTTGTCAATCAGTTGCAATAAAAACATCTCGACGGAAGAAAACCATGAATTTGAATAACAAAGCAGTACCCGCTGCATGCTATAAGGATTAGAACCAACACTTGCTTTCGGGCGAAAGCTCGGTGATCTAGTGGAGATGACGCCTGTCCGGTGATCAGGAGGTCGTAGGTTCAAATCCTGCTCGAGTATGTACGCCCATGATTTTTTATCATGGCTACTACTTAAACACTGATCAATTCAGTGCTTATTTACGTCGATGTAGGGCAATTTGTCAATCAGTTGCAATAAAACATCTCGACGGAAGAAAACCATGAATTTGAATAACAAAGCAGTACCCGCTGCATGCTATAAAGATTAGAACCAACACTTGCTTTCGGGCGAAAGCTCGGTGGTCTAGTGGAGATGACGCCTGTCCGGTGATCAGGAGGTCGTAGGTTCAAATCCTGCTCGAGTATGTACGCCCATGATTTTTTATCATGGCTACTACTTAAACACTGATCAATTCAGTGCTTATTTACGTCGATGTAGGGCAATTTGTCAATCAGTTGCAATAAAAACATCTCGACGGAAGAAAACCATGAATTTGAATAACAAAGCAGTACCCGTTGCATGCTATAAGGATTAGAACCAACACTTGCTTTCGGGCGAAAGCTCGGTGGTCTAGTGGGAGATGACGCCTGTCCGGTGATCAGGAGGTCGTAGGTTCAAATCCTGCCTCGAGTATGTACGCCCATGATTTTTTATCATGGCTACTACTTAAACACGGATCAATTCAGCTTATTTACGTCGATGTAGGGCAATTTGTCAATCAGTTGCAATAAAAACATCTCGACGGAAGAAAACCATGAATTTGAATAACAAAGCAGTACCCGCTGCATGCTATAAGGATTAGAACCAACACTTGCTTTCGGGCGAAAGCTCGGTGGTCTAGTGGAGATGACGCCTGTCCGGTGATCAGGAGGTCGTAGGTTCAAATCCTGCTCGAGTATGTACGCCCATGATTTTTCATCATGACTACTACTACTAATCATGACTACTACTTAAACACTGATCAATTCAGTGCTTATTTACGTCGATGTAGGGCAATTTGTCAATCAGTTGCAATAAAAACATCTCGACGGAAGAAAACCATGAATTTGAATAACAAAGCAGTACCCGCTGCATGCTATAAGGATTAGAACCAACACTTGCTTTCTTGCGAAAGCTTGGTGGTCTAGTGGAGATGACGCCTGTCCGGTGATCAGGAGGTCGTAGGTTCAAATCCTGCTCGAGTATGTACGCCCATGATTTTTTTATCATGGCTACTACTTAAACACTGATCAATTCAGTGCTTATTTACGTCGATGTAGGGCAATTTGTCAATCAGTTGCAATAAAAACATCTCGACGGAAGAAAACCATGAATTTGAATAACAAAGCAGTACCCGCTGCATGCTATAAGGATTAGAACCAACACTTGCTTTCGGGCGAAAGCTCGGTGGTCTAGTGGAGATGACGCCTGTCCGGTGATCAGGAGGTCGTAGGTTCAAATCCTGCTCGAGTATGTACGCCCATGATTTTTTATCATGGCTACTACTTAAACACTGATCAATTCAGTGCTTATTTACGTCGATGAAGGGGAATTTGTCAATCAGTTGCAATAAAAACATCTCGACGGAAGAAAACCATGAATTTGAATAACAAAGCAGTACCCGCTGCATGCTATAAGGATTAGAACCAACACTTGCTTTCGGGCGAAAGCTCGGTGGTCTAGTGGAGATGACGCCTGTCCGGTGATCAGGAGGTCGTAGGTTCAAATCCTGCTCGAGTATGTACGCCCATGATTTTTCATCATGGCTACTACTTAAACACTGATCAATTCAGTGCTTATTTACGTCGATGTAGGGCAATTTTTCAATCAGTTGCAATAAAAACATCTCGACGGAAGAAAACCATGAATTTGAATAAGAAAGCAGTACCCGCTGCATGCTATAAGGATTAGAACCAACACTTGCTTTCGGGCGAAAGCTCGGTGGTCTAGTGGAGATGACGCCTGTCCGGTGATCAGGAGGTCGTAGGTTCAAATCCTGCTCGAGTATGTACGCCCATGATTTTTTATCATGGCTACTACTTAAACACTGATCAATTCAGTGCTTATTTACGTCGATGTAGGGCAATTTGTCAATCAGTTGCAATAAAAACATCTCGACGGAAGAAAACCATGAATTTGAATAACAAAGCAGTACCCGCTGCATGCTATAAGGATTAGAACCAACATTTGCTTTCGGGCGAAAGCTCGGTGGTCTAGTGGAGATGACGCCTGTCCGGTGATCAGGAGGTCGTAGGTTCAAATCCTGCTTGAGTATGTACGCCCATGATTTTTTTATCATGGCTACTACTTAAACACTGATCAATTCAGTGCTTATTTACGTCGATGTAGGGCAATTTGTCAATCAGTTGCAATAAAAACATCTCGACGGAAGAAAACCATGAATTTGAATAACAAAGCAGTACCCGCTGCATGCTATAAGGATTAGAACCAACACTTGCTTTCGGGCGAAAGCTCGGTGGTCTAGTGGAGATGACGCCTGTCCGGTGATCAGGAGGTCGTAGGTTCAAATCCTGCTCGAGTATGTACGCCCATGATTTTTTATCATGGCTACTACTTAAACACTGATCAATTCAGTGCTTATTTACGTCGATGTAGGGCAATTTGTCAATCAGTTGCAATAAAAACATCTCGACGGAAGAAAACCATGAATTTGAATAACAAAGCAGTACATGCTATAAGGATTAGAACCAACACTTGCTTTCGGGCGAAAGCTCGGTGGTCTAGTGGAGATGACGCCTGTCCGGTGATCAGGAGGTCGTAGGTTCAAATCCTGCTCGAGTATGTACGCCCATGATTTTTTTTATCATGGCTACTACTTAAACACTGATCAATTCAGTGCTTATTTACGTCGATGTAGGGCAAGTCGTCAATCAGTTGCAATAAAGACATGTCGACGGAAGAAAACCATGAATTTGAATAACAAAGCAGTACATGCTATAAGGATTAGAACCAACACTTGCTTTCGGGCGAAAGCTCGGTGGTCTAGTGGAGATGACGCCTGTCCGGTGATCAGGAGGTCGTAGGTTCAAATCCTGCTCGAGTATGTACGCCCATGATTTTTTATCATGGCTACTACTTAAACACTGATCAATTCAGTGCTTATTTACGTCGATGTAGGGCAATTTGTCAATCAGTTGCAATAAAAACATCTCGACGGAAGAAAACCATGAATTTGAATAACAAAGCAGTACCCGCTGCATGCTATAAGGATTAGAACCAACATTTGCTTTCGGGTGAAAGCTCGGTGGTCTAGTGGAGATGACGCCTGTCCGGTGATCAGGAGGTCGTAGGTTCAAATCCTGCTCGAGTATGTACGCCCCTGATTTTTTTATCATGGCTACTACTTAAACACTGATCAATTCAGTGCTTATTTACGCGATGTAGGGCAATTTGTCAATCAGTTGCAATAAAAACATCTCGACGGAAGAAAACCATGAATTTGAATAACAAAGCTGTACCCGCTGCATGCTATAAGGATTAGAACCAACACTTGCTTTCGGGCGAGAGCTCGGTGGTCTAGTGGAGATGACGCCTGTCCGGTGATCAGGAGGTCGTAGGTTCAAATCCTGCTCGAGTATGTACGCCCATGATTTTTTATCATGGCTACTACTTAAACACTGATCAATTCAGTGCTTATTTACGTCGATGTAGGGCAATTTGTCAATCAGTTGCAATAAAAACATCTCGACGGAAGAAAACCATGAATTTGAATAACAAAGCAGTACCCGCTGCATGCTATAAGGATTAGAACCAACACTTGCTTTCGGGCGAAAGCTCGGTGGTCTAGTGGAGATGACGCCTGTCCGGTGATCAGGAGGTCGTAGGTTCAAATCCTGCTCGAGTATGTACGCCCATGATTTTTTATCATGACTACTACTACTAATCATGACTACTACTTAAACACTGATCAATTCAGTGCTTATTTACGTCGATGTAGGGCAATTTGTCAATCAGTTGCAATAAAAACATCTCGACGGAAGAAAACCATGAATTTGAATAACAAAGCAGTACCCGCTGCATGCTATAAGGATTAGAACCAACACTTGCTTTCGGGCGAAAGCTTGGTGGTCTAGTGGAGATGACGCCTGTCCGGTGATCAGGAGGTCGTAGGTTCAAATCCTGCTCGAGTATGTACGCCCATGATTTTTTTATCATGGCTACTACTTAAACACTGATCAATTCAGTGCTTATTTACGTCGATGTAGGGCAATTTGTCAATCAGTTGCAATAAAAACATCTCGACGGAAGAAAACCATGAATTTGAATAACAAAGCAGTACCCGCTGCATGCTATAAGGATTAGAACCAACACTTGCTTTCGGGCGAAAGCTCGGTGGTCTAGTGGAGATGACGCCTGTCCGGTGATCAGGAGGTCGTAGGTTCAAATCCTGCTCGAGTATGTACGCCCATGATTTTTTATCATGGCTACTACTTAAACACTGATCAATTCAGTGCTTATTTACGTCGATGTAGGGCAATTTGTCAATCAGTTGCAATAAAAACATCTCGACGGAAGAAAACCATGAATTTGAATAACAAAGCAGTACCCGCTGCATGCTATAAGGATTAGAACCAACATTTGCTTTCGGGCGAAAGCTCGGTGGTCTAGTGGAGATGACGCCTGTCCGGTGATCAGGAGGTCGTAGGTTCAAATCCTGCTTGAGTATGTACGCCCATGATTTTTTTATCATGGCTACTACTTAAACACTGATCAATTCAGTGCTTATTTACGTCGATGTAGGGCAATTTGTCAATCAGTTGCAATAAAAACATCTCGACGGAAGAAAACCATGAATTTGAATAACAAAGCAGTACCCGCTGCATGCTATAAGGATTAGAACCAACACTTGCTTTCGGGCGAAAGCTCGGTGGTCTAGTGGAGATGACGCCTGTCCGGTGATCAGGAGGTCGTAGGTTCAAATCCTGCTCGAGTATGTACGCCCATGATTTTTTATCATGGCTACTACTTAAACACTGATCAATTCAGTGCTTATTTACGTCGATGTAGGGCAATTTGTCAATCAGTTGCAATAAAAACATCTCGACGGAAGAAAACCATGAATTTGAATAACAAAGCAGTACCCGCTGCATGCTATAAGGATTAGAACCAACACTTGCTTTCGGGCGAAAGCTCGGTGGTCTAGTGGAGATGACGCCTGTCCGGTGATCAGGAGGTCGTAGGTTCAAATCCTGCTCGAGTATGTACGCCCATGATTTTTCATCATGGCTACTACTTAAACACTGATCAATTCAGTGCTTATTTACGTCGATGTAGGGCAATTTGTCAATCAGTTGCAATAAAAACATCTCGACGGAAGAAAACCATGAATTTGAATAACAAAGCAGTACCCGCTGCATGCTATAAGGATTAGAACCAACACTTGCTTTCGGGCGAAAGCTCGGTGGTCTAGTGGAGATGACGCCTGTCCGGTGATCAGGAGGTCGTAGGTTCAAATTATGCTCGAGTATGTACGCCCATGATTTTTTATCATGGCTACTACTTAAACACTGATCAATTCAGTGCTTATTTACGTCGATGTAGGGCAATTTGTCAATCAGTTGCAATAAAAACATCTCGACGGAAGAAAACCATGAATTTGAATAACAAAGCAGTACCCGCTGCATGCTATAAGGATTAGAACCAACATTTGCTTTCGGGTGAAAGCTCGGTGGTCTAGTGGAGATGACGCCTGTCCGGTGATCAGGAGGTCGTAGGTTCAAATCCTGCTCGAGTATGTACGCCCCTGATTTTTTTATCATGGCTACTACTTAAACACTGATCAATTCAGTGCTTATTTACGTCGATGTAGGGCAATTTGTCAATCAGTTGCAATAAAAACATCTCGACGGAAGAAAACCATGAATTTGAATAACAAAGCAGTACCCGCTGCATGCTATAAGGATTAGAACCAACACTTGCTTTCGGGCGAAAGCTCGGTGGTCTAGTGGAGATGACGCCTGTCCGGTGATCAGGAGGTCGTAGGTTCAAATCCTGCTCGAGTATGTACGCCCATGATTTTTTATCATGGCTACTACTTAAACACTGATCAATTCAGTGCTTATTTACGTCGATGTAGGGCAATTTGTCAATCAGTTGCAATAAAAACATCTCGACGGAAGAAAACCATGAATTTGAATAACAAAGCAGTACCCGCTGCATGCTATAAGGATTAGAACCAACACTTGCTTTCGGGCGAAAGCTCGGTGATCTAGTGGAGATGACGCCTGTCCGGTGATCAGGAGGTCGTAGGTTCAAATCCTGCTCGAGTATGTACGCCCATGATTTTTTTATCATGGCTACTACTTAAACACTGATCAATTCAGTGCTTATTTACGTCGATGTAGGGCAATTTGTCAATCAGTTGCAATAAAAACATCTCGACGGAAGAAAACCATGAATTTGAATAACAAAGCAGTACCCGCTGCATGCTATAAGGATTAGAACCAACACTTGCTTTCGGGCGAAAGCTCGGTGGTCTAGTGGAGATGACGCCTGTCCGGTGATCAGGAGGTCGTAGGTTCAAATCCTGCTCGAGTATGTACGCCCATGATTTTTTATCATGGCTACTACTTAAACACTGATCAATTCAGTGCTTATTTACGTCGATGTAGGGCAATTTGTCAATCAGTTGCAATAAAAACATCTCGACGGAAGAAAACCATGAATTTGAATAACAAAGCAGTACCCGCTGCATGCTATAAGGATTAGAACCAACACTTGCTTTCGGGCGAAAGCTCGGTGGTCTAGTGGAGATGACGCCTGTCCGGTGATCAGGAGGTCGTAGGTTCAAATCCTGCTCGAGTATGTACGCCCATGATTTTTCATCATGGCTACTACTTAAACACTGATCAATTCAGTGCTTATTTACGTCGATGTAGGGCAATTTGTCAATCAGTTGCAATAAAAACATCTCGACGGAAGAAAACCATGAATTTGAATAACAAAGCAGTACCCGCTGCATGCTATAAGGATTAGAACCAACACTTGCTTTCGGGCGAAAGCTCGGTGGTCTAGTGGAGATGACGCCTGTCCGGTGATCAGGAGGTCGTAGGTTCAAATTATGCTCGAGTATGTACGCCCATGATTTTTTATCATGGCTACTACTTAAACACTGATCAATTCAGTGCTTATTTACGTCGATGTAGGGCAATTTGTCAATCAGTTGCAATAAAAACATCTCGACGGAAGAAAACCATGAATTTGAATAACAAAGCAGTACCCGCTGCATGCTATAAGGATTAGAACCAACATTTGCTTTCGGGTGAAAGCTCGGTGGTCTAGTGGAGATGACGCCTGTCCGGTGATCAGGAGGTCGTAGGTTCAAATCCTGCTCGAGTATGTACGCCCCTGATTTTTTTATCATGGCTACTACTTAAACACTGATCAATTCAGTGCTTATTTACGTCGATGTAGGGCAATTTGTCAATCAGTTGCAATAAAAACATCTCGACGGAAGAAAACCATGAATTTGAATAACAAAGCAGTACCCGCTGCATGCTATAAGGATTAGAACCAACACTTGCTTTCGGGCGAAAGCTCGGTGGTCTAGTGGAGATGACGCCTGTCCGGTGATCAGGAGGTCGTAGGTTCAAATCCTGCTCGAGTATGTACGCCCATGATTTTTTATCATGGCTACTACTTAAACACTGATCAATTCAGTGCTTATTTACGTCGATGTAGGGCAATTTGTCAATCAGTTGCAATAAAAACATCTCGACGGAAGAAAACCATGAATTTGAATAACAAAGCAGTACCCGCTGCATGCTATAAGGATTAGAACCAACATTTGCTTTCGGGTGAAAGCTCGGTGGTCTAGTGGAGATGACGCCTGTCCGGTGATCAGGAGGTCGTAGGTTCAAATCCTGCTCGAGTATGTACGCCCCTGATTTTTTTATCATGGCTACTACTTAAACACTGATCAATTCAGTGCTTATTTACGTCGATGTAGGGCAATTTGTCAATCAGTTGCAATAAAAACATCTCGACGGAAGAAAACCATGAATTTGAATAACAAAGCTGTACCCGCTGCATGCTATAAGGATTAGAACCAACACTTGCTTTCGGGCGAGAGCTCGGTGGTCTAGTGGAGATGACGCCTGTCCGGTGATCAGGAGGTCGTAGGTTCAAATCCTGCTCGAGTATGTACGCCCATGATTTTTTATCATGGCTACTACTTAAACACTGATCAATTCAGTGCTTATTTACGTCGATGTAGGGCAATTTGTCAATCAGTTGCAATAAAAACATCTCGACGGAAGAAAACCATGAATTTGAATAACAAAGCAGTACCCGCTGCATGCTATAAGGATTAGAACCAACACTTGCTTTCGGGCGAAAGCTCGGTGGTCTAGTGGAGATGACGCCTGTCCGGTGATCAGGAGGTCGTAGGTTCAAATCCTGCTCGAGTATGTACGCCCATGATTTTTTATCATGACTACTACTACTAATCATGACTACTACTTAAACACTGATCAATTCAGTGCTTATTTACGTCGATGTAGGGCAATTTGTCAATCAGTTGCAATAAAAACATCTCGACGGAAGAAAACCATGAATTTGAATAACAAAGCAGTACCCGCTGCATGCTATAAGGATTAGAACCAACACTTGTTTTCGGGCGAAAGCTTGGTGGTCTAGTGGAGATGACGCCTGTCCGGTGATCAGGAGGTCGTAGGTTCAAATCCTGCTCGAGTATGTACGCCCATGATTTTTTTATCATGGCTACTACTTAAACACTGATCAATTCAGTGCTTATTTACGTCGATGTAGGGCAATTTGTCAATCAGTTGCAATAAAAACATCTCGACGGAAGAAAACCATGAATTTGAATAACAAAGCAGTACCCGCTGCATGCTATAAGGATTAGAACCAACACTTGCTTTCGGGCGAAAGCTCGGTGGTCTAGTGGAGATGACGCCTGTCCGGTGATCAGGAGGTCGTAGGTTCAAATCCTGCTCGAGTATGTACGCCCATGATTTTTTATCATGGCTACTACTTAAACACTGATCAATTCAGTGCTTATTTACGTCGATGAAGGGGAATTTGTCAATCAGTTGCAATAAAAACATCTCGACGGAAGAAAACCATGAATTTGAATAACAAAGCAGTACCCGCTGCATGCTATAAGGATTAGAACCAACACTTGCTTTCGGGCGAAAGCTCGGTGGTCTAGTGGAGATGACGCCTGTCCGGTGATCAGGAGGTCGTAGGTTCAAATCCTGCTCGAGTATGTACGCCCATGATTTTTCATCATGGCTACTACTTAAACACTGATCAATTCAGTGCTTATTTACGTCGATGTAGGGCAATTTGTCAATCAGTTGCAATAAAAACATCTCGACGGAAGAAAACCATGAATTTGAATAACAAAGCAGTACCCGCTGCATGCTATAAGGATTAGAACCAACACTTGCTTTCGGGCGAAAGCTCGGTGGTCTAGTGGAGATGACGCCTGTCCGGTGATCAGGAGGTCGTAGGTTCAAATCCTGTGTACGCCCATGATTTTTTATCATGGCTACTACTTAAACACTGATCAATTCAGTGCTTATTTACGTCGATGAAGGGGAATTTGTCAATCAGTTGCAATAAAAACATCTCGACGGAAGAAAACCATGAATTTGAATAACAAAGCAGTACCCGCTGCATGCTATAAGGATTAGAACCAACACTTGCTTTCGGGCGAAAGCTCGGTGGTCTAGTGGAGATGACGCCTGTCCGGTGATCAGGAGGTCGTAGGTTCAAATCCTGCTCGAGTATGTACGCCCATGATTTTTCATCATGGCTACTACTTAAACACTGATCAATTCAGTGCTTATTTACGTCGATGTAGGGCAATTTTTCAATCAGTTGCAATAAAAACATCTCGACGGAAGAAAACCATGAATTTGAATAAGAAAGCAGTACCCGCTGCATGCTATAAGGATTAGAACCAACACTTGCTTTCGGGCGAAAGCTCGGTGGTCTAGTGGAGATGACGCCTGTCCGGTGATCAGGAGGTCGTAGGTTCAAATCCTGCTCGAGTATGTACGCCCATGATTTTTTATCATGGCTACTACTTAAACACTGATCAATTCAGTGCTTATTTACGTCGATGTAGGGCAATTTGTCAATCAGTTGCAATAAAACATCTCGACGGAAGAAAACCATGAATTTGAATAACAAAGCAGTACCCGCTGCATGCTATAAGGATTAGAACCAACATTTGCTTTCGGGCGAAAGCTCGGTGGTCTAGTGGAGATGACGCCTGTCCGGTGATCAGGAGGTCGTAGGTTCAAATCCTGCTTGAGTATGTACGCCCATGATTTTTTTATCATGGCTACTACTTAAACACTGATCAATTCAGTGCTTATTTACGTCGATGTAGGGCAATTTGTCAATCAGTTGCAATAAAAACATCTCGACGGAAGAAAACCATGAATTTGAATAACAAAGCAGTACCCGCTGCATGCTATAAGGATTAGAACCAACACTTGCTTTCGGGCGAAAGCTCGGTGGTCTAGTGGAGATGACGCCTGTCCGGTGATCAGGAGGTCGTAGGTTCAAATCCTGCTCGAGTATGTACGCCCATGATTTTTTATCATGGCTACTACTTAAACACTGATCAATTCAGTGCTTATTTACGTCGATGTAGGGCAATTTGTCAATCAGTTGCAATAAAAACATCTCGACGGAAGAAAACCATGAATTTGAATAACAAAGCAGTACATGCTATAAGGATTAGAACCAACACTTGCTTTCGGGCGAAAGCTCGGTGGTCTAGTGGAGATGACGCCTGTCCGGTGATCAGGAGGTCGTAGGTTCAAATCCTGCTCGAGTATGTACGCCCATGATTTTTTTTATCATGGCTACTACTTAAACACTGATCAATTCAGTGCTTATTTACGTCGATGTAGGGCAAGTCGTCAATCAGTTGCAATAAAGACATGTCGACGGAAGAAAACCATGAATTTGAATAACAAAGCAGTACATGCTATAAGGATTAGAACCAACACTTGCTTTCGGGCGAAAGCTCGGTGGTCTAGTGGAGATGACGCCTGTCCGGTGATCAGGAGGTCGTAGGTTCAAATCCTGCTCGAGTATGTACGCCCATGATTTTTTATCATGGCTACTACTTAAACACTGATCAATTCAGTGCTTATTTACGTCGATGTAGGGCAATTTGTCAATCAGTTGCAATAAAAACATCTCGACGGAAGAAAACCATGAATTTGAATAACAAAGCAGTACCCGCTGCATGCTATAAGGATTAGAACCAACATTTGCTTTCGGGTGAAAGCTCGGTGGTCTAGTGGAGATGACGCCTGTCCGGTGATCAGGAGGTCGTAGGTTCAAATCCTGCTCGAGTATGTACGCCCCTGATTTTTTTATCATGGCTACTACTTAAACACTGATCAATTCAGTGCTTATTTACGTCGATGTAGGGCAATTTGTCAATCAGTTGCAATAAAAACATCTCGACGGAAGAAAACCATGAATTTGAATAACAAAGCTGTACCCGCTGCATGCTATAAGGATTAGAACCAACACTTGCTTTCGGGCGAGAGCTCGGTGGTCTAGTGGAGATGACGCCTGTCCGGTGATCAGGAGGTCGTAGGTTCAAATCCTGCTCGAGTATGTACGCCCATGATTTTTTATCATGGCTACTACTTAAACACTGATCAATTCAGTGCTTATTTACGTCGATGTAGGGCAATTTGTCAATCAGTTGCAATAAAAACATCTCGACGGAAGAAAACCATGAATTTGAATAACAAAGCAGTACCCGCTGCATGCTATAAGGATTAGAACCAACACTTGCTTTCGGGCGAAAGCTCGGTGGTCTAGTGGAGATGACGCCTGTCCGGTGATCAGGAGGTCGTAGGTTCAAATCCTGCTCGAGTATGTACGCCCATGATTTTTTATCATGACTACTACTACTAATCATGACTACTACTTAAACACTGATCAATTCAGTGCTTATTTACGTCGATGTAGGGCAATTTGTCAATCAGTTGCAATAAAAACATCTCGACGGAAGAAAACCATGAATTTGAATAACAAAGCAGTACCCGCTGCATGCTATAAGGATTAGAACCAACACTTGCTTTCGGGCGAAAGCTTGGTGGTCTAGTGGAGATGACGCCTGTCCGGTGATCAGGAGGTCGTAGGTTCAAATCCTGCTCGAGTATGTACGCCCATGATTTTTTTATCATGGCTACTACTTAAACACTGATCAATTCAGTGCTTATTTACGTCGATGTAGGGCAATTTGTCAATCAGTTGCAATAAAAACATCTCGACGGAAGAAAACCATGAATTTGAATAACAAAGCAGTACCCGCTGCATGCTATAAGGATTAGAACCAACACTTGCTTTCGGGCGAAAGCTCGGTGGTCTAGTGGAGATGACGCCTGTCCGGTGATCAGGAGGTCGTAGGTTCAAATCCTGCTCGAGTATGTACGCCCATGATTTTTTATCATGGCTACTACTTAAACACTGATCAATTCAGTGCTTATTTACGTCGATGTAGGGCAATTTGTCAATCAGTTGCAATAAAAACATCTCGACGGAAGAAAACCATGAATTTGAATAACAAAGCAGTACCCGCTGCATGCTATAAGGATTAGAACCAACATTTGCTTTCGGGGCGAAAGCTCGGTGGTCTAGTGGAGATGACGCCTGTCCGGTGATCAGGAGGTCGTAGGTTCAAATCCTGCTTGAGTATGTACGCCCATGATTTTTTTATCATGGCTACTACTTAAACACTGATCAATTCAGTGCTTATTTACGTCGATGTAGGGCAATTGTCAATCAGTTGCAATAAAAACATCTCGACGGAAGAAAACCATGAATTTGAATAACAAAGCAGTACCCGCTGCATGCTATAAGGATTAGAACCAACACTTGCTTTCGGGCGAAAGCTCGGTGGTCTAGTGGAGATGACGCCTGTCCGGTGATCAGGAGGTCGTAGGTTCAAATCCTGCTCGAGTATGTACGCCCATGATTTTTTATCATGGCTACTACTTAAACACTGATCAATTCAGTGCTTATTTACGTCGATGTAGGGCAATTTGTCAATCAGTTGCAATAAAAACATCTCGACGGAAGAAAACCATGAATTTGAATAACAAAGCAGTACCCGCTGCATGCTATAAGGATTAGAACCAACACTTGCTTTCGGGCGAAAGCTCGGTGGTCTAGTGGAGATGACGCCTGTCCGGTGATCAGGAGGTCGTAGGTTCAAATCCTGCTCGAGTATGTACGCCCATGATTTTTCATCATGGCTACTACTTAAACACTGATCAATTCAGTGCTTATTTACGTCGATGTAGGGCAATTTGTCAATCAGTTGCAATAAAAACATCTCGACGGAAGAAAACCATGAATTTGAATAACAAAGCAGTACCCGCTGCATGCTATAAGGATTAGAACCAACACTTGCTTTCGGGCGAAAGCTCGGTGGTCTAGTGGAGATGACGCCTGTCCGGTGATCAGGAGGTCGTAGGTTCAAATCATGCTCGAGTATGTACGCCCATGATTTTTTATCATGGCTACTACTTAAACACTGATCAATTCAGTGCTTATTTACGTCGATGTAGGGCAATTTGTCAATCAGTTGCAATAAAAACATCTCGACGGAAGAAAACCATGAATTTGAATAACAAAGCAGTACCCGCTGCATGCTATAAGGATTAGAACCAACATTTGCTTTCGGGTGAAAGCTCGGTGGTCTAGTGGAGATGACGCCTGTCCGGTGATCAGGAGGTCGTAGGTTCAAATCCTGCTCGAGTATGTACGCCCCTGATTTTTTTATCATGGCTACTACTTAAACACTGATCAATTCAGTGCTTATTTACGTCGATGTAGGGCAATTTGTCAATCAGTTGCAATAAAAACATCTCGACGGAAGAAAACCATGAATTTGAATAACAAAGCAGTACCCGCTGCATGCTATAAGGATTAGAACCAACACTTGCTTTCGGGCGAAAGCTCGGTGGTCTAGTGGAGATGACGCCTGTCCGGTGATCAGGAGGTCGTAGGTTCAAATCCTGCTCGAGTATGTACGCCCATGATTTTTTATCATGGCTACTACTTAAACACTGATCAATTCAGTGCTTATTTACGTCGATGTAGGGCAATTTGTCAATCAGTTGCAATAAAAACATCTCGACGGAAGAAACCATGAATTTGAATAACAAAGCAGTACCCGCTGCATGCTATAAGGATTAGAACCAACACTTGCTTTCGGGCGAAAGCTCGGTGATCTAGTGGAGATGACGCCTGTCCGGTGATCAGGAGGTCGTAGGTTCAAATCCTGCTCGAGTATGTACGCCCATGATTTTTTTATCATGGCTACTACTTAAACACTGATCAATTCAGTGCTTATTTACGTCGATGTAGGGCAATTTGTCAATCAGTTGCAATAAAAACATCTCGACGGAAGAAAACCATGAATTTGAATAACAAAGCAGTACCCGCTGCATGCTATAAGGATTAGAACCAACACTTGCTTTCGGGCGAAAGCTCGGTGGTCTAGTGGAGATGACGCCTGTCCGGTGATCAGGAGGTCGTAGGTTCAAATCCTGCTCGAGTATGTACGCCCATGATTTTTTATCATGGCTACTACTTAAACACTGATCAATTCAGTGCTTATTTACGTCGATGTAGGGCAATTTGTCAATCAGTTGCAATAAAAACATCTCGACGGAAGAAAACCATGAATTTGAATAACAAAGCAGTACCCGCTGCATGCTATAAGGATTAGAACCAACACTTGCTTTCGGGCGAAAGCTCGGTGGTCTAGTGGAGATGACGCCTGTCCGGTGATCAGGAGGTCGTAGGTTCAAATCCTGCTCGAGTATGTACGCCCATGATTTTTCATCATGGCTACTACTTAAACACTGATCAATTCAGTGCTTATTTACGTCGATGTAGGGCAATTTGTCAATCAGTTGCAATAAAAACATCTCGACGGAAGAAAACCATGAATTTGAATAACAAAGCAGTACCCGCTGCATGCTATAAGGATTAGAACCAACACTTGCTTTCGGGCGAAAGCTCGGTGGTCTAGTGGAGATGACGCCTGTCCGGTGATCAGGAGGTCGTAGGTTCAAATTATGCTCGAGTATGTACGCCCATGATTTTTTATCATGGCTACTACTTAAACACTGATCAATTCAGTGCTTATTTACGTCGATGTAGG